>NC_056625.2:17772439-17952439 GCF_002870075.4 Lactuca sativa | reverse complement strand
AAACCTTAAACTAAAATCCAACTTCATCTACTTACTCCCAACCTGAAAAGGACTCAAAAATGAAGATCCCAACAAGTTCCTTACAGAGTTCCATGTTGTTTTTGTGGGTATGAAACCACACAATATATAGGATGATAAAAACAAGCTTAGGGCATTCCCCTTTGCAGTGCGAGACTGAGCAAAAGATTGGCTCTATGACCTCCCTCCGGAGACAGTCAACACATGGGTAGATCTTGCCTGATTGTTTTTACACAAGTACTTTCCCGAGATGAAATCTTTAGTCTTGAGAAGTGAGATCATCGGAATCAAGCAAAACAAGAATGAAACATTGCACACCTAATGGGAAAGATTCAAAAAGTTATGCACCTAGTGTCCAAAGCAAGGTATATCTAAATACAACCTCCTCCTATAGTTTTTTGAAGGCATGCTACCATGGGAGAGGCTACTCTTCAATGGTTCAAGTGGAGGGTCAATTGTTTATAAAACTCCAACAGACATTTGTGAACTAATTAAAAACATGGTGGAAGATTCCAAGCACATGATACACTTCTGATGAAGATAATTGGTAAATAGATCCACCACGAGGAGCGAAAGAAGTGATCATTCCACATATTGAAGCTCATTTATCTAATGTTACAAAGGTATTCATGATGCTCGCGAAAGACAAAGGTGTACAATCTATATGCTGTCCTTGTGGTATTTGCACTAAAGTGGGACAACCAACCAATATCTGCCCCCAACTTCAAGAAGAAGATTATGAAGAAGCAAATGTTTTTGAAGGATATTCAAGGTCAAATCAAAGAACTTATGATCAACCCCGAGGATATCAACGGTGGAACAACAACCAAAACATGAGCAATTAATAAAGACCACCACCCCATTACCAACCAAGACCACCATTCCTACCATAAAACTAACAACCAAGGCAACCACAACCTCTTCCTCAATAAGTCGGATCCTCAAGCATGTACTTAGAAGATATTATGAGCACGTCTTGCCATTAGCACTCAAAGTTTTCAACAAGAAACCAAGGCATGTGTAACACTCGTTTTTCTAGCCTAGGCATTTATATTGAGTTGACAGTCTAGGTTAACCTTTGTAACTCATTTTGAATAAATGAAAAGGAATTATGTGAATATTATGTGAATTATGTGTTTTATGCTTAATTATTAGGGCTTAATTAATTGAGATAAAAATAAGCGTCAAAATTAAAGTGTAAGATAAACCCGATATCTTTACATAAAGTTGTAGTGGTCGAAACAAGGATTTCGAGGATATAAAGAATACCAAAGTCCGAGTTATAATGAAGAAGTTATGACCTGTCGAAGTTTCGCGACAAAACCGGCACGTTGCTGAATGTCGTAAAAAGTGAGTTTTCGATAAACTACTTTTTATCCTTAGTGATCTAAACGAAAGTCGTAGTATTCGTTAAACCGAGAAGTTCGATAAAAAGAACGCCCAAATCTAACTTCGTATGAGGAAGTTATGATTTTTCGAAGTTTCAGCTTAGCAGTACACAGCTAAAAACTCGAATTTTAGATCGAGCGATTTTTAGCCGACACAACCTAAACGAGAATCGAAGGTCTCGTCATTAGGAGCACAACGGTAAAAAGTTTGACGAAAACGGACGTCGGATGAAGAAGTTATGAATTTTTAATGGATTTCCTGTCCCGGTCTGTTAAAAATAATAACATAAAATTTAAACTCAAAATTAGCCAACGAAGTCTAAACGGAAGTTGTAGAGCGTAATTTTAGCTATGCGTGCATATAAACGAGAAAAATCCCCAAAACCGAGGAATTTCGCGCACGTGGACTTCGGCCACGTCACCCTCGCTTCGCATCCGACGCGTGTCCAGAAATTGCTGAGTCACCGAAGCCACCTAGCGAGGCATGTCATAATCTTCTCGAGTCTGAGGTTCGGTCTAGTAGAAATGCGACGCGTGCCTCTTTCCCTCGTGCGTCCGAACCCTCGCAGGTGCCACGAACCCCCTCATTGGATCCAGACTTCGGTCCAATCACCAACTACCAGCGAGGCCATCGCATGCGCAACCCACGTGCGAGCCACCCCCTGCGTGCTTCGGATCTGCTACCGCGTGTCTTCTTTCTGACCGTCCGATCAGAAGCCTCGCCCCCTATAAATAGAAGGGTGCGAGACCTCCCGGGTAACTTTGAAAATTTGTCAATTTTAACCCCTAAACCCATATTTTCTTCATCTTAACATCCCGCAAAGCCCCGGTATCGATTGTAAAGACCGGAATACTCCACAAAGTGCCCGAGAAGCCCAGAAAATTTATTTTTTCGGTTTCAAATCCAGTCTTTTGCAAAGCCCGGTTTCTTAATAAAACTCCCGGTTTTATTAGAAACGATCGTTTTAGGAAACGAATTGCTGCCCGATTATCATCAAATCATGTGAGTGTATAGTCACTTTCATTTTACACACAGATATGATGTATTTACCTTATAATACGTGCTATGTGTAAATATATTAATTGTTTATTTGAGGTGACTGTTGAGTTGACGTTTTATACAAGTTTTAAACTGTATAAATATTTTAATCAACAAATATGTTGGGTAGAACATGGGTAGATAGTGATGTGTGATAAAATAAAATTGAGGAGAGGCCTCGATGTGTTTTGAGATCTAGTCATCTAGCGGAGTTTGGATGACGACCATGGACTTTCAAGACAGTCTAGTGGGAAACATTAGCAGGTCCGCAACGTGTAAGTGTTAATGAACTGAGAGTGTTCATTCGCTGTACTCCATCCCCCTCATGGTTGCCTTTAGGACATGTATGGCTGAGGAAACCCCTTAGTAGTAGTGTCTATCCCGATGATATTCTTTAGGCTAGGTCCCTTGTGAAAAGTGTTTAGGGACATAAAGTAAGGATAACGGGAACGGGTAATCAGGGTTATTGTTGATTGATGAACTTAGTAAGTTTATTATTATTGTGGGTTGAAAACCCTATATGCTCACCAGGCTCCCAAGCCTGACCCACTCAGCTTTTTATGTTATAGGAAGTGGACCCCAAGCATAGTCGGAGGACGACGAGAGATTTTTGGATTATAGGCCAGTAGTTGTAAATATCTGTTGAAAGGCTTATAATGTCTTGTTTATGCTATTGATCTGTATCGGAACATGACATCCCAAGGTTTTGATATATATATATATATGGAAATATATACCTTCTTAATGAAGGATTTTGATAAACTTTTATCATATGTTGTTTAGGGACCAATTCCGCAACATCTTTTAAAAAGATTTCTCTGATTTTATTTTAAAAAGCATAAATTAAATCGGTCTTTTCTAGCCGAGAAATTAGGGGATGTCACAGTTGGTATCAGAGTATTAGTTTAAGCGAACTAAGAAATTGTAGAGTTTCTAGACTTGAACTTAGAATGCTAACTGATGATTGTGAGATGAGTGTCTACCATATTTTAGACACGAGCACTAGTTTATTTTAGGGAAGATGCCTAAAATGCCCTTATGTGCTAAATGCTATGTGTTTGCCATGTGTGCCATTATTTGTTCGGATCTATGGTCTGTTGCCGACCGGATCTGGAAACCTTATGTGTGTAGGATTCTAACCGTACGATTACGAGATTAGAACTAACATGTAAATGTTTTGGAGTGATAAGGGAATTAATATGTCTAACAAGGATGAAGACCTAAATTCGCCTTATTCGTTATATAGATTGTAATGGCAAGAACTCGTAGTGGAGCTGCAAATGCAAACGGAAACAAGGATCAACAGCCTCAACCTCAAGTAGTTGAGCAAGTACCAGTTGTAGGAGCTGCACCTGAGCCAATGACGATGGCTGGGGTACAAGAAATGATCCAGATGATGTTAGATCGCCAAATGGAGGAGACAAGGCGATTACTACAACAACATAGGGAGGAGACTACGATGCCTGTTGAATAGCCCGTATTGAATGAAGGGAAATCAGTAGGAGGGAACTACAGTTGGACTCTTGTTCAAGCCAACCCATCGATAGTTAGACAAAACAACCAGGATAGAGGAGTTGATGGACGCGGATGCAAATACAAAGATTTCATGGCATCTAAACCGTTGTGTCTATCTGGGAGTCCGACACCGGTGGAAGTCATGAATTGGATCTCCGAAATGGAGACGATGTTTGAAAGTTGCGAGTGCAACAACAAACAAAAGACCGCACTTGCAATCCCTCTGTTAAAGTCTGGTGTGTTGAGCTGGTGGAAGTTACTAGCTGATTCGATGCCCAAGGGTGAAGCTAGTAAGATGTCTTGGGAAGATTTTGTGGTACAACTGAAATTGCAGTACTGCTCTGAGCAGGATCTTCTGGAAATCAACAATGAGTTCCAGAATTTAAAGAAAGGAAAGATGAGCGTTACTGAATACGCTGCTAGTTTTATGGAAAAGATGAAGCTTGTTCCTCATCTAGTTCCAACTGAACTCTCTAAGGTCACCAAGTTTTCCCTCGGATTACCTGCAGAATTTGGTCCGATGGTTAAGAAAGCAAACACTTTGAAAGCCGCCATCTGGGCTGCTAAGAATGTTGAGGTTCAGATCAAAGAGAAGGGTCTGAAGAGGGCAGAAGTTGGTGAAAAGAGAAAATTTGAAGGAACTTCGGGTTCCAACAAGAAAAGCAAATTTTCTAAGTCCAAGAAGTTTGGAGGAGGAGTAGGAGAAGTGAAATGGTGTGAGAAGTGCAAGAAAAATCACTCTGGGAGATGTAGTGAGGAGGTGACTTGCTTCAAATGTGGAAAGACTGGGCATTATGCCAACGTGTGTCCGTCCGACAAGAGGGTATGTTTTGAGTGCCATGAAGTAGGGCATGTTCTTAAAGACTGTCCAAAGAGGAAGGATGCCGCAAAGCCCAATCTACCACCAAAGCCGAAGGTGAGAGCCTTTCAGATGACACTTGAAGCTGCAAAAGAAGAAGTCGATGTCGCTTCAGGTACCTTTCTCGTAAACGAATTGCCTGCCCAAATTTTGTTTGATTCTGGAGCCAATTACTCCTTTATATCGCATGAATTTGGTAGAAAGCTAGCTTTGCCTGTAGATAGGCTTGTTAATGCCTTATTAGTCGAGATTGCTAGTGGCAAGTTTATACCTGTTAGCCATCGTATGAAAAACATCCTCATTGACTTGGATGGGAATAAGTTCCACGAGGAATTATTGCCTATCGAGTTAAATGGATTCGACATAGTTTTAGGAATGGATTGGCTTAGCGTCAACGATGCAGAAATATTGTGTAGAAAGAAGATAGTAAAAGTAAACCCGCTAAGGAAAGAGTTGTTTATGGTGTATGGAGACAAACGCAGAGTAAATTCTGGAATTATTTCCCTAATGAAAGCCAGAAAGTGTTTGGCCAAGGGATGTACATCATATCTAGCGTTCGTGATCGATGCTATGATGGTAAAGAAGGAGGTGCAGAATATTCCGGTGGTGTGTGATTATCCAGAAGTCTTTCCCGAAGATCTTCCCGGATTACCTCCTGATCGACAAGTAGAATTTCGTATCGACTTGTTACCAGGAACGACGCCGATAGCAAAAGCACCATATCGATTCGCACCAACAGAGAAGAAAGAACTTATGAGACAACTTCAGGAGTTATTCGACAAAGGTTACATTCGACCTAGTTCATCGCCTTGGGGAGCCCCTGTGTTATATGTAAAGAATAAAGACAGGAGCATGAGAATGTGCATCGATTACAAAGAGCTGAACAAAGTGACGATAAAGAACAAGTACCCGTTGCCAAGGATCGATAACCTGTTCGACCAGTTACAGGGTTCGAGCTATTTCTCGAAGATCGATCTTAGGTCGGGATACCATCAACTAAAGGTGAGAGAGTAGGATATCAAAAAGACTGCGTTTAGAACAAGATATGGATACTATGAATTTTTGGTTATGTCGTTCGGACTAACCAATGCCTCATCAGCTTTCATGGATCTGATGAATAGGGTTTGTAAACCATTCTTAGATAAATCCGTGATAGTATTCATAGACGACATCTTGATTTATTCGAAAAGCAAGCAGGAGCATGAAAAGCATCTGCGTGAAGTGCTAGAAGTCCTGAAAAAGGCGAAGCTTTATCCAAAGTTCTCCAAACGTGAATTTTGGATTCAAGAAGTCCAATTTTTAGGTCATGTGGTTAACCAAGAAGGAATAATGGTTGACCCAGCAAAGATTGAAGCTGTAATGAAGTGGGAACAACCAAAAAGTCCTACGGAGATTCGAAGCTTTTTAGGATTAGCTGGATATTACCGAAGGTTTTTCCAAGGCTTTTCTTCGATTGCTACTCCATTAACAACTTTGACCCACAAAGGAGCTACTTATGCTTGGAATGAGAAGCATAAGGAAGCCTTTGAGAAGTTGAAGAAGAGATTGTGTGAAGCACCGATTCTTTCGTTGCCTGAAGGAGTTGATGACTTCACAGTTTATAGCGATACGTCTGGAGTTGGGTTAGGTTGTGTTCTGACCCAAAGGGATAAAGTGATAGCGTATGCATCAAGGCAATTGAAGGAGCATGAAAAGAACTACCCCACTCACGATTTGGAGTTGGCAGCAGTAGTATTCGCCCTAAAGATATGGAGGCATTATCTTTATGGCACAAAGTGTAAACTTTTCACTGATCATAAGAGTCTCTAATATCTCTTTAATCAGAAGGAATTGAACATGAGGCAACGACGCTGGCTAGAGTTACTCAAGGACTCGACTATGAGATACTTTACCACCATGGTAAAGCAAATGTTGTTGCTGATGCTCTCAGTCGGAAGGTAAACCTTGAAAAGAAAAGGCCAAGAGCGTTGAGAATTGAAGTTGTCTCAACAATTGTGGAAAGTATAAATCGTGAGTGGAGTAGTGCTTTTCATGCTCCTTCAACTGCCTTGATGCATACGCTATCACTTTATCCCTTTGGGTCAGAACACAACCTAACCCAACTCCAGACGCATCGCTATAAACTGCGAAGTCATCAACTCCTTCAGACAACGAAAAAATCGGTGCTTCACACAATCTCTTCTTCAACTTCTCAAAGGCTTCCTTATGCTTCTCATTCCAAGCATAAGTAGCTCCTTTGTGGGTCAAAGCTGTTAATGGAGTAGCAATCGAAGAAAAGCCTTGGAAAAACCTTCGGTAATATCCAGCTAATCCTAAAAAGCTTCGAATCTCCGTAGGACTTTTTGGTTGTTCCTACTTCATTACAACTTCAATCTTTGCTGGGTCAACCATTATTCCTTCTTGGTTAACCACATGACCTAAAAATTGGACTTCTTGAATCCAAAATTCACATTTGGAGAACTTTGGATATAGCTTCGCCTTTTTCAGGACTTCTAGCACTTCACGCAGATGCTTTTCATGCTCTTGCTTGCTTTTCGAATAAATCAAGATGTCGTCTATGAATACTATCACGGATTTATCTAACAATGGTTTACAAACCCTATTCATCAAATCCATGAAAGCTGTTGGGGCATTGGTTAGTCCGAACGACATAACCAAAAATTCATAGTGTCCATATCTTGCTCTAAATGCAGTCTTTTTGTTATCCTGCTCTCTCACCTTTAGTTGATGGTATCCCGACCTAAGATCGATCTTCGAGAAATAGCTCGAACCCTGTAACTAGTCGAACAGGTCATCGATCCTTGGCAACAGGTACTTGTTCTTTATCGTCACTTTGTTCAGCTCTCTGTAATCGATGCATATTCTCATGTTCCCGTCTTTCTTCTTTACAAATAACACAAGGGCTCCCCAGGGCGATGAACTAGGTCGAATGAAACCTTTGTCCAATAACTACTGAAGTTGTGTCATAAGTTCTTTCATCTCTGTTGGTGCTAATCGATATGGTGCTTTTGTTATCGGCGTCGTTCCTGGTAACAAGTCGATACGAAATTCTACTTGTCGATTAGGGGGCAATCCGGGAAGATCTTCGGGAAAGACTTCGGGATAATCACACACCACCGGAATATTCTGCACCTCTTTTTTTTCCATCTTAGCATCGCTCACGACCGCTAGATATGATGTACATCCCTTGGCCAAACACTTTTTGGCTTTCATTAGGGAAATGATTCCAGAATTTACTCTGCGTTTGTCTCCATACAACATAAACGACTCTTTCCCTGGCGGGTTTACTTTTACTATCTTCTTTCTACATAATATTTCTGCATCGTTGGCGCTAAGCCAGTCCATTCCTAAAACTATGTCGAATCCATTTAACTCGATAGGCAATAATTCCTCGTGGAATTTATTCCCATCCAAGTCAATGAGGATGTTTTTCATATGATGGCTAATAGGTACAAACTTGCCACAAGCAATCTCGACTAATAAGGCATTAACTAGCCTATCTACAGGCAAAGCTAGCTTTCTACCAAATTCATGTGATATAAAGGAGTAATTGGCTCCAGAATCAAACAAAATTTGGGCAGGCAATTCGTTTACGAGAAAGGTACCTGAAGCGACATCGACTTCTTCTTTTGCAGCTTCAAGTGTCATCTGAAAGGCTCTCTCCTTCGACTTTGGTGGTACATTGGGCTTTGCTTCATCCTTCCTCTTTGGACAGTCTTTAAGAACATGCCCTACTTCATGGCACTCAAAACATACCCTCTTGTCGGACGGACACACGTTGGCATAATGCCCAGTCTTTCCACATTTGAAGCAAGTCACGTCCTCACTACATCTCCCAAAGTGCTTTTTCTTGCACTTATCACACCATTTCACTTCACCTCCTCCTCCAAACTTCTTGGACTTAGAAAATTTGCTTTTCTTGTTGGAACCCAAAGTTCCTTCAAATTTTCTCTTTTCACCAACTTATGCCCTCTCCAGACCCTTCTCTTTGATCTGAACCTCAACATTCTTAGCAGCCCAGATGGCGGCTTTCAAAGTGGTTGCTTGCTTAACCATCGGACCAAAGTCTGCTGGTAATCCGAGGGAAAACTTGTCGACCTTAGAGAATTCAGTTGGAACTAGACGAGGAACAAGCTTCATCTTTTCCATAAAAATAGCAGCATATTCAGTAACGCTTATCTTTCCTTTCTTTAAATTCTGGAAGTCATTGTTGATTTCCAGAAGATCCTGCTCAGAGCAGTACTGCAATTTCAGTTGTACCACAAAATCTTCCCAAGACATCTTACTAGCTTCACCCTTGGGCTTCGAATCAGCTAGTAACTTCCACCAGCTCAACACACCAGACTTTAACAGAGGGATTGCAAGTGCGGTCTTTTGTTTGTTGCTGCACTCGCAACTTTCAAACATCATCTCCATTTCGGAGATCCAATTCATGACTTCCACCGGTTTCGGACTCCCAGATAGACACGGCGGTTTAGATGCCATGAAATCTTTGTATTTGCATCCGTGTCCATCAACTCCTCTATCCTGGTTGTTTTGTATAACTATCGGTGGGTTGGCTTGACCAAGAGTCCCACTGTAGTTCCCTCCTACTGATTGCCCTTCATTCAATACGGGCTGTTCAACAGGCATCGTAGTCTCTTCCCTATGTTGTTGTAGTAATCGCCTTGTCTCCTCAATTTGGCGATCTAACATCATCTGGATCATTGCTTGTACCCCAGCCATCGTCATTGGCTCAAGTGCAGCTCCTACAACAGGTACTTGCTCAACTACTTGAGGTTGAGGCTGTTGATCCCTGTTTCCGTTTGCATTTGCAGCTCCACTACGAGTTCTTGCCATTACAATATATATAACGAATAAGGAGAATTTAGGTCTTTATCCATGTTAGACATGTCAATTCCCTTATCACTCCGAAACGTTTACATGTTAGTTCTAATCTCGTAATCATACGCTTAGAATCCTACACACATAAGGTTTCCAGATCCGGTCAGCAACAGACCATAGATCCGAACAAATAATGGCACAAATGGCAAACACATAGCATTTAGAACATAAGGGCATTTTAGGCATCTTCCCTAAAATAAACTAGTGCTCGTGTCTAAAATATGGTAGACACTCATCTCACAATCATCACTTAGCATTCTAAGTTCAAGTCTAGAAATTCTACAATTTCTTAGTTCGCTTAAACTAATGCTCTGATACCAACTATGACATCCCCTAATTTCTCGGCCAGAAAAGACCGATTTAATTTATGCTTTTTAAAATAAAATCAGAGAATTCTTTTTAAAAGATGTTGCGGAATTGGTCACCAAACAACATATGATAAAAGTTTATCAAAATCCTTCATTAAGAAGGTATATATTTTCCATATATATCAAAACATCGGGATGTCGTGTTCCGATACAGATCAAAAGCATAAACAAGACATTATAAGCCTTTCAACAATTATTTACAACTACTAACCTATAATCCAAAAATCTCTCGTCGTCCTCCGACTATGCTCGGGGTCCACTTCCTGTAACATAAAAAGCTGAGTGGGTCAGGCTTGGGAGCCTGGTGAGCATATAGGGTTTTCAACCCACAATAATAATAAACTTATTAAGTTCACTAATCAACAATAACCCTGATTACCCGTTCCCGTTATCCTCACTTTACGTCCCTAAACTCTTTTCACAAGGGACCTAGCCTAAAGAATATCATCGGGATGGACACTACTGCTAAGGGGTTTCCTCATCCATACATGTCCTAAAGGCAACCATGAGGGGGGTGGAGTACAGCAAATGAACACTCTCAGTTCATTAACACCTATAGGTTGCGGACCTGCTAATGGTTCCCACTGGACTGTCTAGAAAGTTCGTGGTCGTTATCCAAACTCCGCTAGATGACTTGATCTCAAAACACATCAAGGCCTCTCCTCAATTTTATTTTATCACACATCACTATCTACCCATGTTCCACCCAACGTATTTGTAGATAAAAATACTTATACAGTTTAAAACTTGTATAAAACGTCAACTCAACAGTCACCTCAAATAAACAATTAATATATTTACACATAACACGTATTATAAGGTAAATACTTCATATCTATGTGTAAAATGAAAGGGACTATACACTCACATGATTTGATGATAATCGGGCAGCAATTCGTTTCCTAAAATGATCGTTTCTAATAAAACCGGGAGTTTTATTGAGAAACCGGGCTTTGCAAAAGTCGGGCTTCGAAACCGAAAAAATAAATTTTCCAGGCTTCTCGGGCACTTCGTGGAGTATTCCGGGCTTTACAATTGATACCGGGGCTTTGCGGGATGTTAAGATGAAGAAAATATGGGTTTAGGGGTTAAAATTGACAAATTTTCAAAGTTACCCGGGAGGTCTCGCACCCTTCTATTTATAGGGGCGAGGCTTCTGATCGGACGGTCAGAAAGAAGACACGCGACAGCAGATCCGAAGCTCGCAGGGGGGTGGCACGCACGTGGGCTGCGCATGCGAAGGCCTCGCTGGCAGCTGGTGATTGGACCGAAGTCCGGATCCGATGAGGGGGTTCGTGGCACCTGCGAGGGTTCGGACGCACGAGGGAAAGAGGCACGCGTCGCATTTCTACTGGACCGAACCTCGGACTCGAGAAGATTATGACACGCCTCGCCAGGTGGCTTCGGTGATTCAGCAATTTCTGGACACGCGTCGGATGCGAAGCGAGGGTGACGTGGCCGAAGTCCACGTGTGCGAAATTCCTCGGTTTTGGGGATTTTTCTCGTTTTTCGCGCCAAAACTTCTAAAATCCATAACTTTCGCATACGAGCTCCGGTTTTGACGTTCTTTATATGCACGCGTAGCTAAGATTACGCTCTATAACTTCCGTTTAGACTTCGTCGGCAAATTTTGAATTAAAATTTTTATATTATTATTTTAAACAGACCGGGACATGAAATCCGTTAAAAATTCATAACTTCTTCATCCGACGTCCGTTTTCGTCAGACCTTTTACCGTTGTGTTCCTAATGAAGAGACCTTCGATTCTCGTTTAGGTTGTGTCGGCTAAAAATCACTCGATCTAACATTCGAGTTTTTAGCTGTCTACTGCTAAGCTGAAACTTTGAAAAATCATAACTTCCTAATACGAAGTCAGATGTGGGCGTTCTTTTTATCGAACTTCTCGGTTTAACGAATACTACGACTTTCGTTTAGATCACTAAGGCTAAGAAGTAGTTTATCGAAAACTCACTTTTTACGACATTCAGCACCGTGCCGGTTTGTCGCGAAACTTTGACAGGTCATAACTTCTTCGTTATAACTCGGATTTTGGTATTCTTTATATCCCCGAAATCCTTGTTTCGACCACTACAACTTTATGTAAAGATATCGTGCTTATCTTACACTTTAATTTTGACGCTTATTTTTATTCTTAGTTAATTAAGCCCTAATAATTAAGCATAAAACACATAATTCACATAATATTCACGTAATTCCTTTTCATTTCTTCAAAATGAGTTACAAAGGTTAACCTAGACTATCAACTCAATATAAATGCCTAGGCTAGAAACACGAATGTTACATCATATATCTCAAGATATCATAAAATATGTGTCATATCACATCAAATGTCAAATAATGTCAAAATATCAGAGTCTAAATCCCAAGCTAAAACTGTGGTGGGTGTCATGCCATCATCTAGAGCCCTTCCCTTTGCTAGCTGAAGTACCTGAAACCAAAACTGAAACTGTAAGCACGAAGCTTAGTGAGCTCCCCCAAACTACCACATACCATACTATAACATATAAAGCACATATTGGGCCTTGCCCACTGCATCGGACCGAGGTCCGGAACTGAATAGGGCCTCGCCCTCTGCATCAGACCGAAGTCCGGAACTAACTAGGGCCTCGCCCACTGCATCTGACCGAAGTCCGGAACTAACTAGGGCCTCGCCCACTGCATCGTACCGAAATCCGGAACTAACTAGGGCCTTTCCCACTGCATCGGACCGAAGTCCGGAACTGACTGAACATAGCATAACATAATCATAACATATAACAATAACAAATTTACTAGATATTGCATCGTACTGCAGTCCGGAACACATAACACATAGACATGCCTGAATCACAAAGACATCACGCATACTAAACTACTTCTCGGGACCACCCCGGCATCGGACTGCAGTCCGGAACTACTGCTATCTAAACAGGTCGGCATTGTGGCCATAGACCTGTTCATACTGGAAAAAACTCACATCGAAGAACTGACTGCTCAAAATTCGAGTGAAGGATCCCTGACTGCTGCCCCGGCTGCTCTCCGGCTATCATGACCAACAAAACACTTAATCAAAACAAGTATCCTTCTATGGGTGAAATGACTATTTTACCCCTGCTATGGAGTGGGTCATAACCAAGGCCCAAACCCTTAACTTTTTTCTAAGTTCACTAATGGACCACCAAAGGCCCACTAATGGCCCAATTTTTCAAAATTGGGCCTAACTCCTCATATGGCCCTTCTTAAGCCCAAAAATCCCTTTGGTCCATACTCTGACTCCTGTTGGCCCGCTAACGCCCAAGGCCCAAAATACAGCCCACACTGAGGCCTAAAACTCAAGGTCCAAACTGACTGTGCTACGCGGGGCGTACTCCAGAGTACGCTTAGCGTAACTTCTCGATGGCAAGTACGTTGGGCGTACCTACACGTATGCTTAGCATAGTACCCTATTAAGTCCTTACTCTATTAAGTGCTTAATATTCCGAGTCAAAGGCTACAAAATTAGATCTAATTCTTATTCCATGCCTTAAGCCATAAAGTTGCTTACTTGATGGCTTGCATGACTCACATAAGCTCAAACTCTAAAAACACTAATCTATTTCCATGGAAATGACTAGATCTCATGCATGGCTTCATGAAATCCTCAAAGATTGAAACTTTATTTCTAAGAAGGTGTTTTGAGCCTCAAGGATGGCAAATCCAAGCTCAAAAACAGATTCACAAGGTCAAGGTCCAACGTTTTGACCTAAAGAGGTCAAAAACTTCCAGAACCCTAGATCTAGAATATGAGGAAGAAAGTTAAGTGCTTTATACCTTCTTTTGTGAAAAAAGGGTGTGCTTAGTCCAGATCCTTGAGCTCAAGCTTCTTCTCCAACCTTTCCCTTCCTTCTCCACAACTTTCTTTCACTAAAAGCACTCACAAAAGCAACTTCACACAAAGGAGAGGGTAAGAACGAGTTTAGGGTTTTCTTGTGGGTGAGGAGGCTGATAAGAAACCAGGGGGAGGCTATAATGGGGTTTATATAGCTCTTAAACCCTAAAATTAGGGTTTATTGTTTGATCGCATACGTTGGGCGTACCCTATCGTACGCTGTGCAAACGCCTCTCATGACCTGCACATTTAATGGCACTACACCCCGCGTACGCCGGGTTACAACCCACGTACTGCTTATGGGCAGCCCACATCTTGGCCCTAGAGTCTAAAGGTCCAATCCAAAATGTCAAGTCCAAACATAGTCCAATATCTTTAAGTTGCATAATTAATTATTTAATACCTCGAGAGATGGGTGTTACAATTCACCCCCACTTGAATCAGACTTCATCCTCGAAGTCTGTTGCTACTGAATCTGAAAACAATTCTGGATAATGCTCCCTCATCTCCTCCTCGGACTCCCATGTCCACTCTGAAACCTTCCGATGTTGCCACTGCACCTTTACTAGCTGAACTATCTTGTTCTTCAAGGTCTTCATCTTTCGATCCAAGTTCACAATGGGTCTCTCAATGTAATTTAGGATGCTATTAACCTGAATATCCTCCAATGGTACAACTACTGACTCGTCCACCAAAAACTACCGCAACTGAGATACATGAAACGTGTTGTAGATCTGGCTGAGTTCTGCTGGAAGGTCCAAACGGTAAGCAACCTGACCCAACTAGGCCAAAACCCTAAACGAACCTATGAATCTGGGGCCCAGCTTGCCCCGCTTCCGAAATCTGATGACACCTTTCCTGGGTGACACCTTTAGGAGGACCATATCACCCACCTGGAACTCTAAGTTCGAACGCCTCCAGTTGGCTTAACTCTTCTGCCGACTCTGAGCAGTCTAGAGCCTGCTACAGACCTGCTGTATCAAATCTGTGGTCTTGAGTACTACCTCCGTACTTCCCATGGCTCTCTGGCCGAACTCACCCCAGCAGATTGGGGTCCTACACTTCCTCCCATAAAGTATCTTGAAGGGAGGTCGGTCAATACTGGCGTGGTAACTGTTGTTATACAAAAATTCCGCTAATGGAAGATACGTATCCCAACTGCCACCGAAATCTAGGACACATGCCCGAAGCATGTCCACGAGAGTCTGAATCGTCCTCTCGCTCTGACCGTTCGTCTGAGGGTGGAAAGTGGTGCTGAAATGAAGACGAGTACCCAGATCGTCATGAAACCGCTTCCAAAACCTGGAAGTAAACCGAACGTCTCAATCTGACACTATCGACACAGGCACTCCATGTCGTGCCACTATCTCTCACACATAAACATCGGCTAGATTCTCGGCCAATATGCTCTCCTGAATCGATATAAAATGCGCACTCTTGGTCAGTCGATCCACGATGACCCAAATCGAATCCACTCCATGTGCGGTCCTAGGTAGCTTAGTAATGAAATACATGGTGATATCCTCCCATTTCCACACGGGAATATCTAATGGATGCATCTTGCCGTGGGGTCTTTGGTGCTCTGCCTTGACCTTCCTGTAGGTCAGGCACCTCTCCACATACCAAGCCACATCCTGCTTCATGCAGGGCCACCAGTAATCGGGTCGAAGATCTCTGTACATCTTCGTCGCCCCTGGGTGGATCGAGAACCGAGACTTGTTGGCCTAACCCATCAACACATGCTGCACTCCGCCCCAGTACGGTACCCAAACCCTCCTATGCAGGGTCAACAATCCTCAACTATCATAATCAAAGGAAGCTACTCGGCCCACGACCCTCTCACACTTCTGACGCTCCTCCTTCAGGCCCTCAGCTTACGCCTCCCTAATCTGCTCCATCAGTGGGGTAATCATTGTCATCCTCAAACATATATCTCTGATCTGGGCCACTACTGCCTTGCGGCTCAGGGCGTCGGCCATTACGTTAGCCTTGCCTGAATGGTAAAGGATCTCACAGTCATAATCCTTTACCACGTCTAACCACCAATGATGCCTCATGTTTAGATTCGGCTGATCCATGAGGTACCTCAAACTCTTGTGATCCGTGTAGATGGTACAAAGGAACCCATAGAGGTACTGTCACCAAATCCTGAGGGCGAACACCACTACCCCCAGCTCTAAATCGTGTGTCAGATAGTTAGCCTCGTGAGGCTTCAACTGTCTTGAGGCATAAGCTATCATATGCCCTCGATGCATCAACATTTCTCCCAAAATTGTGATCGAAGTGTCTAAGTAGACTACAAAGTCATCCACCCCCTCTGGTAGGGTAAGAATCGGTGCCTCGCACAATCGCCGTCTAAGGGTCTCAAATGTTGCCTACTGCTCAGGCCCCCAAAGAAACGTCACTGACTTCTTGGTCAGTCGGGTGAGCGGAACTGCTATATTTGAGAAATCCTGAATAAATCTCTTGTAATACGCTGCCAAACCCAGGAAGCTCCAACTCTCGCATGGAGACCTCGAGACCTCCCACTGCATCACGGCCTCAATCTTGGCCGGATCTACCAATATACCCTTCTGGTTGACAAGGTACCCTAGAAACTGCACCTCCCGCAACCAGAACTCACACTTGGAGAAATTTGCGAAAAGTCTCTCCCTCCTCAAGGTCTCAAGCACCTCCCTCAAGTGCTCCTCTTGTTGCTCTTGAGTCTTGGAATACACCAAGATATCATCAATGGACACTATCACGGACTAATCCAACATCGGCCTGCACACGCGGTTCACGAGGTCCATGAACACGGCTGGAGCATTGGTGAGCCCAAACGGCATCACCATGAACTCATAATGACCATAGCGGGTCCTAAAAACGGTCTTCTGCACATCCTCATCCATGGCCCGCATCTGGTGATAGCCGGAGCGTAAATCAATCTTGGAAAACAAAGATGCTCCCTGAAGCTGGTCAAACATATCATCTATCCTCGGAAGTGGGTAGCGGTTCTTCACCGTTACCTTGTTCAACTCCCGGTAATCTATACACATATGGTGCGACCCGTCCTTCTTCCTCACGAACAGGATCGGGGCTCCCCATGGTGAACTGCTCGGCCTGATAAATCCTTTGTCTAGCAGCTCCTGCAGCTACATAGACAACTCCTGCATCTCGGGAGGAGCCAGTCGATACGGTGCCTTGGCTATCGGAGCCGCACCAAGAACCCAGTCAATCTTGAACTCAACCTGTCTCTCAAGAGGTATACCAGGCAAATCCTCTGGAAATACATCTAGGTACTCTCGTACTACTGGTACATCGACAACTGTCGCCTTACCCTTCTCCCGAGCATCCATAACATAGGCGACGTACGCCACACATCCCAGCTGGAAGTAGCACCTCGCTCTCGCTGCTGAACCAAGAATTGGTTTGCGCGGTGGCCTCTCGCGCCGAATCACTAACTCTCCCCCACTAGGAGTGCGGACCCTTACCAAATGTAGCTCACAATAAATCACTGCCCCATTAGGGCTCAACCAATCCATACTCACTATAACTTTATTCCCTCACAGGGGAATAGGAACCACATCCACTGAGAACTGCTTGTCAAATAACCACAACGAACACCCCCTATATACTCTCGCGACCCTAACAATCCTGTCATCAGCTATCTCAACCTCAAGTGGGCAATCTAGTTCCCTTGGAGCTCTGCTTAAGCGTAAGTGAGACAAATGATCGGGTAGCCCCCGAGTCAAACAATATTGTAGCTGAAATGTCATTCACTAAGAACGACCCTATACACAAACACATAACCGTAAGAAACAATCAATACTAAAACAAAGATAAAAGTAAATGTCATACCTGTCACCACGTCAAAAGTTGCTCGCGCCTCCTCTGCTGTCATCTGAAATGCTCTACTCTTAGCCATTGGTGCCTCAGCCCGACCCTGACGGCCGTATGTAATCCTCAATATAGCACAGGCAGGTGTCGCCACCTTCCCTGCTGTTGCTAAGCTAGGATACTGGGACCACTTATGGCCCCTTTGATTACACTGAAAGCAAATCAAATCCGATGCTGAGGTGAGAGTCATAGTAGTAGTAGCTGTACAATCCTTGCTCATGTGCCTAGTCCGACCACACTTGTAGCAGCCGGAACTCCCTGCCTTGAACACTCCATCGTGCAACCTCCCACACTTGCCACACCGACTGTGGCTCTTCTGTCCCCTATATCTGTGATCCGATACCTTGGGCTTTTTGCCCGAACTCCCTATGCCAGATACCAACTTGGCTTCCTCTTCCTCTCCATCTCTAAATCAATCTCTATCTCACAAGCCCTCGAAATCATGTCGTCTAGCATTTTACAGTTGGATCGGCTCACAAAGTGTCTGATATCACTCCTCAACATCTCATGGAATCGTTTCTTCTTTATTTCCTCGTCTACTGCATACTGAGGAACCATAAGAGCCCTCTCCCTGAACTTGGCGGTAATTTCTGCCACTGTCTCCGTCGTCTGCTGGAGATCCTAGAACTCCCTAGCAAGCTGCTGCACCTTAATGGTCGGTGCAAACTCCACTCTGAACTTGGTCGTGAAATTAGCCTAGGCCATCACATCAAGCTGCGTCATCCCCGATGCCATGTCCGAGCTCCTCCCACCAATCACGTGCCCTGCCCTTGAGAAGACAGGATGCAAGTCGGACCTTGTCCCCATCGGGACATTTGCTAGAGCGGAAAGCGTTGGCCACATCGGCCAACTATCTGGTACTCGCAATGGGGTCTCGGGCCCCCTGATAATCTGGAGCTCTACAAGCTATGAACTCCCTGAAGGTCAAAGTACATGCCCACATCAAGGCTGCCATCTTAGTACGGAAGGCGCTCAACCTCTCATCAAGAATCTATAGGATGCCCTCCTTGACCGTACCAAAGATCACATGAGTCTGGTCTAGTATGTTGCATGTGATCTCTGAGGAGATGAACTCCCTAGTCTGCTCATCCAAATGCTCGGCTCCCGAGCCTGAACCTGATCCCTCTCCGGCACCTGAATTGCCGACTGCTGGTCTAGGGCGTAAAACCACCACTCTGAAACACAATGTAACAATGTTAGAAACACTGAAAGATCACATCTACTACAACTTCCCTGGTATTGTCTCAGCCTTCCCTGATTCGAGTACGGATCCTCTACTTTCAGTAGTATGGGCCCCTACTACCTTCCACGTATATCCGCACTTTCCTCAAGAACTGCCTTGACTCCACCAAGTCCCTTCTACTGTTACTGTTGCGCTCATACTAATCTCATCCTAAGCTTGCCCTAGGATAATCACCAACTCACTCTCCGCCATCAGCTGCATAAGAAGTCCATGTTTTCTTCCCTAACTATCACGCGAAGACTATTACATACTACTCATACTAGATAATTCTTTGAATGAGAGATCCTACCCTACAACAGTTGGACTCATACAAGAGATGCAAAATAGAGCTAGACCTAACCTTCTGAAATTATTTAATCCTTGCAATATGTAAATTAGCATATTTAGTTACTAGTTAGTAAAAAACAACTAGAACTCCTAAAGCACAAAGCAAGCAACATTCGGGCATTGAGTACACATAATCAAGCATATACAACTCAGGCTATCATACTGTCAATTATGTACTTAGCATGCAGTTCTCATAAATCTGAAATACATATAGCAGGCACATAAGGCATCCTTCGTAGATCCTTAGTCCTATTCTAGCATGCTGTTCTACTGAAACTGATAATCATAACATAAACTTGTATTGGTAATTTGGGAGTACTTACTTGAGCTCAGCTGATCGCATGCACCACACCCCTTTTCTCCTTTTAAAACTCTTTTCTCTTTTGAGTTTCTTTTTCAAAAATTTCTTTCGAAAATGTTTTTCTTTTGAAAACCTTATACCATTTCCTTAGTTTGAGTTCAGACACGCCCGGAAGTGAGTCTGAATCCCTCAAACCAAGGCTCTGATACCAACTTGAAACATCCCACAAATACAAGCCAAAAATTTTGTTTGAAAACATTACTAAAACCATAATATTTAAACGTCACATAGGAAAACCAGAAGTCATGTATCTCAAGATATCATAAAATATGTCTTATATCACATCAAATGTCAAATAATCTCAAAATATCAGAGTCTAACTCCCAGGCTAAAACCGTTGTGGGTGCCATGACATCATCCCGATCCATTCCTCTTGCTAGCTGAAGTACCTAAAACCAAAACTAAAACTGTAAACATGAAGCTTAGTGAGCTCCCTCAAACTCACCTCGAAGAACTGACTGCTGAAAATCTGAGTGAATGATCCCTGACCACTGTCCCAGCTGCTCTCCGACTATCATGACCAACAAAACACTTAATCAAAACGAGGATCCTTCTATGGGTGAAATGACTATTTTACCCCTGCTGTGGAGTGGGTCATAACCAAGGCCCAAACCTTTAACTTCTTTCGAAGTCCACTAATGGACCACCAAAGGCCCACTAATGGCCCAATTTTTCAAAATTGGGCCTAACTCCTCATATGGCCCTTCTTAAGCCCAAAAATCCCTTTGGTCCATACTCTGACTCCTGTTGGCCCGCTAACGACCAAGGTCCAAAATACAGCCCACACCGAGGCCCAAAACTCAAGGTCCAAACTGACTGTGCTACGCGGGGCGTACTCCAGAGTACGCTTAGTGTAACTCCTCGATGGCGAGTACGTTGGGCGTACCTACACGTATGCTCAGCATAGTACCTTGTTAAGTGCTTACTCTATTAAGTGCTTAATATTCCGAGTCAAAAGCTACAAAATTAGATCCAAGTCTTATTCCATGCCTTAAGCCATAAAGTTGCTTACTTGATGGCTTGCATGACTCACATAAGCTCAAACTCTAAAAACACTAATCTATTTCCATGGAAATGACTAGATATCATGCATGGCTTCATGAAAGACTTAAAGATTGAAACTCTATTTCTAAGAAGGTGTTTAGAGCCTCAAGGATGGCAAACCCAATCTCAAAAATAGATTCACAAGGTCAAGGTCCAACGTTTGATCCTAAAGAGGTCCAAAACTTCCAGAACCCTAGATCTAGAATATGAGGAAGAAAGTTAAGTGCTTTATACCTTCTTTTGTGAAAAAAGGGTGAGCTTAGTCCAGATCCTTGAGCTCAAGCTTCTTCTCCAACCTTTCCCTTCCTTCTCCACAACTTTCTTTCACTAAAAGCACTCACAAAAGCAACTTCACCCAAACGAGAGGGTAAGAACGAGTTTAGGGTTTTCTTGTGGGTGAGGAGGCTGATAAGAAACTAGGGGGAGGCTATAATGGGGTTTATATAGCTCTTAAACCCTGAAATTAGGGTTTAGTGTTTGATCGCGTACGTTGGGCGTACCCTATGGTACGCTGTGCGTACGCCTCTCATGACCCGCGCATCTAATGGCACTACGCCCCGCGTACGACTTATGGGCAGCCTACATCTCGGCCCAAGAGTCTAAAGGTCCAATCCAAAATATCAAGTCCAAACATAGTCCAATACCTTTAAGTTGCATAATTAATTAGTTAATACCTCGAGAGATGGGTGTTACAGTTACACAAGCGTCAAATTTTAATTATATGCTCGATTTCATAATTGTTTCATTTGAACCTCCGCCTATATATATATATATATATATATATATATATATATATATATATATATATATATATATTGAAGGTTTGTATCGATCGGATACACTCAATTAAAAGCAATGAAGAGCAAACAAGGAACAAAGAACATGATAATCACAAAGAAACTTTTACTAAGAAAGACAGTTCTCACAAATAGAACAAGTCACAAAGACAACACCAAGCACTATTAGGGTTTGACCTTAATAGTATAATACATACAATTACAAAAACGAAGACCCTACTATTTTGCGGATGTATACTAATTTATGTAAATGTCTGATCCTAATCACTAAAATTACGTATTAGACATCTATTCTATATATATAAAGAATGAATTCCTTATATAGAAATTATCACAAATAATAATAATAATAATAATAATAATAATAATAATAATAATAACAATAATAATAATGATAATGATAAATAATAATAATATTAATAATAATGATAATAATAATAATAATAATAATCAAAATATAAGGAATAATAATAATAATAATAATAATAATGATAATAATAATAATAATAATAATAATAATAATATAATCATAAAATAATAATAATAATAATAATAATAATTATAAAAATAATAATAGTAATCATAATAATAATCATAATTAAAACAATAATAATAATACTAATAATAATAATGATAATATAAATAATAATAATAATAATAATAATGATAATAATAATAATAATAGTAATAATAATAATAATAATAACAATTAATAATAATAATAATAGTAATAATAGTAATAATAATAATAATAATAACTAATAATAATAATAATAATAATAATATTAATTAAAATAACAACAACAACAATATTAATAATAATAATAATAATAATTTGAATAATAATAATAATAATAATAATAATAATAATAATGATAATAATAATAATAATAATAATAATAAGAGTTTTCAAATTTATTTATATTTACTACTTTCAAGTCAAGAGTTTTTAACTCATGGTTATTAATTAGTAATGACTAATTCAATATCATATGGTTAGAGATAATTTGTTTTGTTAAACCATGTTATTTGAAACCTAAATGACCTTTTATAATCCTTAATTGATAGCATTTATAATATGTATAAATTTCCATTATTTTTTTGTTTTTTTGCATTTTCTCATTATATATTTGACTATATTAGTACACATTTTCTTACAAAAATCCATCATATGGTCAAATGTATTGTGATTGCATAAGCTTTCATGTAGTTCAACTGTTTATAATTCAAATACTAGTAGCACTAACAAAAACTTTTCATGTAGTTCAAGCGTTTACGATCCAAATATGAAGAGTTGAAGAAATAGGTTATGTGCCTCAATGGTAATTTTAATTTGATTTTTTTTCATTTAACCAACTTAAATTATGCTTTTCTTATCTTTCTTTATATTCAGTTTCTCATGTGACCTTAAATTTATATGTGATTTATGTGTATTACTCAATCTTGAAGGATTTGTTTGGAACATCTTTATGCTTCTTCATTGTCAAGAAAAACATTTTGATTTCAAGTTAATGAAAAACTGTCATCAAGTTTTTATGGTTGAATAGTGTCAAAAGAAGAAAGAAGAATTAGAAAACGGATATTTTTTTAGCATTGTAGACAAATGTGAGTTTTTTTCTTTGAATTTAAATGTATATTTATATACAATATTTTTATTTATATATTCAACCATCAACTTTTCTTATTTGTTTGATTATAATTTTTCTATTTTGATTATGTTTAGTTTCTATTATTTTTTGGTTGAGTTTAGGGGTGAGAATCCGTTCGGTTTTTTGGTTTTTCGGTTTCCTCGATTTGAAATTTTTTTAGTCCAATTCGAAAACTGAACCAAATTGAATTCAAATTCTCTAGACCAAACCGAAAATTGAATTCTAATTCGGTTTGGTTCGGTTTGAAAATCGAGGAAACCAAATATTAAATTAAAAAAATTTCAAACATAAATTAAAATGTTTTTAACATAGAAAACTAAAGTTGTAAACAGAAAGATCTAAAGTTTCATACAAAATGATCCAAAGAGTAAATAAATTAAAATGCTTTTTACTTTATAGTTAATACTTTTATTTAATATAAAATATAAAATATTTTTTTTAATTAATTGACTTATGAATTTGGTTTTTCGGTTCGGTTTGGTTTAAATTTCATGAGACCAAAACTCGAACCAAAAATCAAATTTACAATTCGGTTTGGTCTCAAACCAAACCAAAAACCGAATTTGAATATGGTTCGGTCTGAAATCGATTTTCGGTTCGATTTGGTTTTCGTGTTTTTTGGTTCTGGACCAAATAATTCCCACCCCTAGTTGAGTTGTAGTTAACAACATATTTACAAGACAATATTTAAAATATAACATCATTTTTAACATTAGATATGTAATTATGATTGACTTATCGTGATATGTTCTTCATATGAAATTGTTTTTACATCTTACTACGCCAATAATTATATGTGACATTTACAAAAATACATATTATATGTGATTTTTTAAACGTATATATCTACCTATGTATGCTATAAAAGTAAAATTAAATATATTTGTGCTTAAGAATTGAAGAGATTAAAATGATGCATCAAAGTCAATTATTTGGATGGAAATTAGTATTTATACAACAACAACAACAACAAGAAGAGCAACAACAATAGCAGCAAAATCAACAATAATAACAACAACAACAACTACTACTACTACTACTACTACTTCAACAACAACAACTCCACCTCCACCACCACCACCAACAACAACAAAAACAACAACAACAACAACAACAACAATAATAATAATAATAATAATAATAATAATAATAATAATAATAAAGTCATATTTTCAAGCATCACATTCATTTGAAACTCTCACTACACCTCAAGAGTTTTCATATTTATGTATATTTATTACTTATAACTAAAGAGTTTTTAACTTATTGTTATTAATTAGTAATCAAAAATAAATTTTTATCTTCTTTTCATTTATAATGTTGTAAAGTTTTTCTCATTAAAAACATTCATGTGTTTGAAGAAATTTGTGATTCAAATATGAAGTGTTGATACAAATGCTATAATAAACGTTTTAGTGTTTTTATATTATTAAAAGTTGTAGTGTTTATTTTTCATACTTTTTGTAATTCCTTGTTATAGATCTTTTTTAGTAAAAATGTTATAATAGATGTTTTAGTATTTTTCTATTACTAAAAGCTATATATATATATATATATATATATATATATATATATATATATATATATATATATATATATATATATATATATTGTATGTTTTATATATAATTTACAAAATTTTAAATGGTGTATAAAATTGTCAAGTAATGGTATACGTCAAAATGACTTAAAAGTTAAAACTATAGTGTTTAATAAAATTAATAGGTTAACTATAAGACTTGAAAGGTAGTAATTTTCTCATCTTTTAGCTTAAAATTCAAATTTATGAAGTGGGTTTAACCCCAATGTCGAAATTAGCTTCTAAAAAGGTTTAGGGTTTGGTTTTTTAACCTCCCTTTGGTACTTTTGATGATCCTAATCTCAATCCAATCGGCCCATTGATGGGTTTGAGGATTTTAGTGAAAACCCTCATGAACCCTAGAAAACCTAAATTGTGGACATTAGTATTCATGATGAAATGGGAATAGATTATATGACCTAGATGAAATTTGATAGCAACAAACCTAATTAGAATGCTCAAATTCATCCATGATGGTTGAATCAAGTATAAGCATGAATTTGTATTGATCCGAGGGGAATTGGGACGAAAACAATTAAAACTTTTATATGTGAGCCTTTGATGGGTATATGATACACATAGCCATGAGTTGATACTAATAATATGATTTTCATGTAATAACATGAAGGCTTGTGTGATTTATGGTTAAATTTATGGAATAGATGGCCATAAGGACATTTTGGGAAATCTGAGAATAACCACATGATAATTGACATCTAATAGGTGAATTACATTCATGGATAAGAATTGACACTTTTGAGATGGGATTGGAATAGAAACATGAAGGATCTCTTGATCAGTAAGTGATTCTTGTGATTTTTTGTCTATAAGGGCAATTTAGGAAACATGGAATGGAATTGAGGATTTCATTGTTAGTTTATGTGCTTACAATGAGATTAAATGTGGGTTCATGTACTTGAAAACATTCATTTGGTTGATCAATAAGCGGGGGACAAATTGTGGGAACTTTGGAATGTGCAATTGGAAGGTAGACTAGTTAAACTTTCAATTAAACTTAAGGATCATTATATCCTTAAGTTTATGTTATGATCAAGAATGAACACATATAAATATTAGTAGCAGACTTTGAAAGTTATTTTATGATCAAGAATCACGATGAATAATAGTAGTAGACTTTAAATCTTATGTTATGCCCAAGAACTAAGAGAAAGAAATTAGTTATATTATGTTGGAAAAAGATATAGATAAAGATTTTATGAAAGATGTATAGTTGTATTTATTTTATACATGAGTTTGAGAAATCTAAATGTAATTTTTTTTGATAATTTTTGCTTTTAGTACATAAATATTAGCAATACACATAACACGTTTCCGTAAAATAAAGAAAATGTTAAATTGAATTATACTTGCAGGTCGACCTTGGATTTCATAAAAATGATAAGATATTAAAAATGACCAACTAGCTATTTTATTTGTTTACTTATAATAACTAAATGTATTGTAATACGTTTTCAGATTATGAAAAGTGTCAAAATCATTTTAGTTTGGTCCATTTAACCGGATACTATAGATAATTATTAGATAGTATTGTTTTAACTATAAGAAAATAAAAATAAAATTTGACCAGCGAAATATTTCATTTGTCAACTTTGAGTCGTTCAACTTATTTTTAATAAAATTTTCAAAACTTTCTCATTTTTAGTCATTTAATCGGTTATATCCTTAACCTGCTTAATAACATTTTTAATGATCTTTATTAAAATTAAGCGAACGTAACTTTTATAAATCTGACATTTAGTCCTTTAAAAATAACTAATAAAATATTTTATTAGTTATTTTTCACCTTTCCCTTTCATCAAATTGAATATTTTATGAATAATTATAAAGAAAAATAAGATTTTCAATGCATGCTAATGAATTTTAATTTCATTTTCTGGGAAATTAAAATCATCTCTTTTTAGTGGATAAAAAGTAGAGTTAGAAAATATAGATTTTTGTCCGATAGATAGAAGAATAGTACCAATTGGCCTTGTATTTAATGTTTACTTGTATCTTGCTTGAAAAAACATTGGTCCATGTGGTTTCTCAAAATCTGAAGTTTAGTCTCCGAGGTTTAAAAACATCATAGATGGTCTCTGTGCTTTCAAAACTTTTGACGATTGGTCCTTATTCCTAACTCCGTTAAGTTTTGTCTATTAACTAAAGGACATTTTCGTCATTTCACTATCATAGGGACCATTTATGAGGTTTTCAATTATTTAAAAAAAAATGAAAAAATATGCAAATGGGGTCCCACCCTCTCTCTCTCTCTCTCTCTCTCTCTCTCTCTCTCTCTCTCTCTCTAACCTCTCAAGCCCTCTCTTCCTCTGGTTCTGATATCACCCACCACCACCACCACCATGTTTCTTACTCTTTGTTGTTAATTGGAGCTAGCCAAACATCTTCACATAATAACAAAAATGGGGTTTAAGGCAAATATGGATCGTAACAACTAAAAACTCTCATTGGCATTTTAACAAACACTTTGTGTGCATATTTCAGTGAACTAAAAATTGATAATCATAATAACTTTTGCAGTATATGAAGAACATGAGAGAAAGAGAGATGCCTCTGTCATATTTAAACTCGTGTGAATCGAGCACCAGGTATACCCAAGGTTCTAAAAGGCGTGAGGCGTGACGTGGCGGCAAGGCCAAGCCTCAAGTTTAACGAGTTATGGCGAGCCATGACGTTTTTCAAGGCGTGATGTAAGGCGACGATTTTGTATTAATTTATAATTATATTACCGCATAAATATAAATTTATATCAAATATACATAGTTTTTAGAAGTGTTATATCAACAACTAATAACAGAAAGTTAATAAAAAACACAATAATTGTATGTCCGATTAGAAAAAGGTATAAAAAAGAGCAAAAAAACGTGTTTCAAACGAAAAAAAAAACATGCGCCATAACACGCCATAATGTGCCATGGCATGCCATATCATGCCTTGCCACGCGTCACGCCTAACATCAACGTTATGAAGCTTTTCGTAATGGCGACGTCGCGCCTTACGCCATGACGCGCCTTTTAGAACACTGGGTATACCTCAAGAAAACTAGACCCACCCTTAACCTTCGAAGATCAAGACTGAGATGCAGTTTTTTCCTGTGCGCCTTTTTTTCTCATCTGTACAGATTATGTTCTCCAATTGGATGTTGAAAAGGATTATGGTGGTGTTCTGATGATGGACAATGAAACGGTATAGGAGAAGTGAGAATGATTTCAATAGAGATGGTGGTCTTAATTCTTCACAGAGAAAAGATGTATGCCCTGGTTCTTGATTTAAAAACTTTTGTAACATAGATACAATCATACATGCGGTGGTCAAATTAGGAGGTGGAGGAGAAGATAGATTGTTGGGTCTATTATTTTTGGTGAATCAGAGTCCTCACTGTGGCAGCATGTGGTGGCGACGTGCAATTGCAGTTACACTGCCTTGCTCATTTGTTTTATGCCAACGTGAACTCAAAGAAGTGGCGGTGAACTCAAAGAAGTTTTATGCCACGCAAGTAGTAACAGCAGCACATATGGTGTTTGGCTAGCTCCGATCAGCAGCAAATAGTGAGAAACACGGTGATGGTGGCTAGTGATATAAGAACGAGAGGAAAAGAAGGGTTGAGAGAGAGAGAGAGAGAGAAAAAAAAAAGAGAGAGGGTGGGACCCCTTTGCATATTATTTCGTTTTTTTTAAATAAGTGAAAACATCATAAATGGTCCATGTGGTTGTGAAATGACGAAAATGCCTTTCAGTTAATGAACAAAATTTAACGGAGTTACTAACAAGGACCAATCGTCAAAAGTTTTGAAAGCACAAGGACCATCTATAACGTTTTTAAACCATGGGGACTAAACTTCAGATTTTAGAAACCACAGGGACCGTTTATGATGTTTTTTCATCTTGCTTTGCTTTGTTGTTTTAATAAATTTCTTACTGTTAAAAAAATAAAATAAAAAATTATAAAGCTTCAGTATAGAGTAAGGGTATGATAGTTGAGGGGTGATAAGTGATAGTAGTGTAAAGCCCAATGGGTAGAAATGCTAGAAAACCGATGGCTGGGGGGCTGCTTTGGCGTTTTTGTTGGAAGATTAATAATGCGCACATGATGGAGTAATGTTGCTCGAGGTTAAAAGAGGGGGTCCCTTTCACGTGGTCCTGTTTGGCCTCCTATTGTCTATTTTTATTATAAAATTTTTGAAAAAGAACATTTGATATAATAGAATATTTAATCATCAAAAAATCAAATTTTATTAAGGGTGGATTCAAAATGTATCACATCATCATCTTAGTTATAAATGATTGTTATAACACCAAAAATGCAAATAAACAATACCAAATAACATGTAATAATACCACTTATTTTCTATTTTATTTTTTATTTATTTTAACGTTTTTACTTTCTATATTTTTGAATTTCTTTATTTTTTTTATTTATGTCATAATATAATTATAATATAAATTAAATCTTAAATTAAAAATAACATTTAAAAATAACGATAACAATATAAATCCTAAACCAAAAACAACATTAAAAAATTACAACTAACGATAAAAACACATTTAGAAATCAAAAAAAAAAAAAACAAAAAAAAGACAAAACAAATTACATTTTTGATCTAAATTACTCAACTTCACTGCCATCATAGATATGATCTGCCAAGTCTTCTCGAAGTTGTTTGTGTTTCAGTTGATCTTGGATATCAACGACTCTATGTAAGTATTCTGCTGTCCATGGTTGAAATTGAATGTATCCAGGTTCTGTAGGTGAATACTCTGCAATGTTTTTTCCTTTATCTTCAATCACCATGTTATGCATAATGATACATGCACACATAATATCTTGTAGTCTGTCCAACTCATATGCTCGTGCCGCATGTTCAACTATGTGTCATTTTGCTTTTAGAACTCCGAAAGCACGTTCCACGTCCTTACGTGCTCCTTCTTGTCTTCTCTTGAAAAATTTGTATCTTGGTTCTATCGGGTGTCGAAATGCCTTCACAAACGTGGAATATGTCAGATGTATTCCATCCGTGAGGTAATACCTGAACTTATACTCATGGTCAAAAGGTCCTGAAATATTGGTGATTGATCAAGAAAGTTCACGTCATTGTTCGAACCCGCAACTCCAAAAAAAAACATGCCAAATCCATAAGTCTTGTGATGCAACCGCCTCTAATACTAACGAAGGTGATCCAAGATGACCACTTGTGTATTGACCTTTCCACGCCACAGGAAAATTTCTCCATATCCACTTTGTGCAATCAATGCTTCCAAGCATTCCCGGAAAACCATGTTGTTCTTCATGCGCCGCATATAGTTGTTGTATGTCATTCAATGAAGCTTTACGCAACTATTTGTCACCGAAGGTTTCGATAACACCTCTCGCCAATCTATACAAACTTTCTCGTGCAGTTCGCTCTGACATTTTCATATACTCATCAACAAAATCGAGCGATTCCCCCAAAGCCATAAGCTTGATTGCAGCAACACATTTTTGCAACCCTGTAAAACTCCTTTTACCTCTCGCATCGTACCTCAGTTGGAAATATTCATACCTAAAAAACATATAATAAGTTTACCTAACAACTTTTTTAATAATCTAAAAACATATAATAAAATTACCTAACAACTTTTTATTAATCTAAAAAACATATAATAAAATTACATGCTTTCCATTGCATTGACTATTCGCTGAAATACATTTTTCCGCAAGCAAAACCTTCTTTTGAAATCATTTGGTTAGTAGACATAATTATCCGCAAAATAATTGTGTACTAGACGTCTATGTCCCTCTTCACGATCTTTGTTCAACGTCGTACGTCTGGTCAGTAGTGGAGCTTGCTCTGGCGGTATCATGTCAATAACATATTGATACATCATACCCACAAACATATCATCCTCATCAATCTCATCAATATCACGATTGTATGGATGGAACGGATCAAAAGGATCCATTTTATAATTAAATAGAGTATGAAGGTAAAATGAAAAAATTTAAAATTGAAAGAGATGGAGATTATTGAAATAGTTCATAATATGAAGAAGGTGAAATATATTTTTGAGTATTTATACGTTGTGAAAATAATAAGGATTTTTTTTTTTTTTAAATTTTGACCGTTTTCAAACGGTCGAAAATATGACCGTTCCAAGCCAAAAAACCAACGTTACGTTGCGTTACCGTGGTAACGCCTTTTGCCATAACGCCGGAAAACGCAAAAGGGGGCGGTGTTTAAGGCGTGATGACGCCGTATTCCATGTCTACATTACAATAACGCCTAATGCCGTTGCCCGCTCCGTGCCACCTAACAAAATATAAATTTTATGGGCAGTAATGAAAGTGACAATGGACAAACATATAAATTGTGAAAAATAAAATAGATAACGGCACCAACACCACATCCTAACTATAAATATACTGAACAACATAAAGTTTTTTTATTTGAAATATTTAAGTAGTGTTTAGCAGACTGAATTATATTGTCCAACCATATATTACTCAGCGGCCGAGTCAGTGTTTGGGATAATAAAAAATATTGGTTATTAGGATAGTTTAAAATTAAAAGTCATAATCATAAATCAAATAATCTAATTTTATCTCTCTTAAATTGACATCATTTTTCGGATTCAACACTAATTGGTTCGACGATATTACAAAACTAATACTTCTTTTTGGTGGTACGCATGTATTATAAACTAGTATTTGAGTCCGCGTTTTTCCGCGGGTTCTTACATGTTTTTATATACTTGCTGATTGTATTTTCATACATATATGGTAGTGTAAATTATACAAATCGTCTCTTGTGCATGTGTCAAAACGCACGTTTAGTCATTATTTTCAAAAGTTAACTCAGACAGTCCCGCGTTCGTTTTAAACTTGCACGCTTGGTCCCTGATATGCAATTTTGTTACGCTTCAAGTCCATATCAAATCTGAAATGACCATAATGCCCTTTATGCATTTCTTTTCCAAGTATATTATTATTATTATTATTATTATTATTATTATTAATTTTAAAAAATAGAAAAAAAATATCCCAACCCTAAAAATCTAACCTACTATATCTTATCCTTATTTTTCTCTTAAACCAGTCTTAAGCATCATCATCACCACTACAAATTGACCACCAAACCACCGGTCGCGGGAGACGGTGAACGATTTTTGAAATCGCATTCACAACCTCAAACAAAAGGATTCCGATTGGTTTTGGAGTTTTGTTGCAAATTATTGTTTGTTCTTCGCTGATGGTTTTGAAGACGATTCCAAAAGGAGAGCGCGCTTGGGATTCAAACTTATTTAATTCCACATCCAAGGTAACAAAGGCTCAGCCACCATTGTTGAATGATTGACGTCCCTAAGCTTCAAGTTGTCGGAGACGGTCACCTGTGGTTTCTCGATCTTCTTCTCTAGGGACATGTGGTTTTTCTAGCCCACTCTCTCTTACCCTCACTCATAGATGTTCTTCATTTATACATCATCGATGCTTGATATCTGCAAATGGGTTTTCAAATTTGAGGTTTGGATTTTCCGATTTGATATGGTTTGATTTTAAGGTTTGGGGTTTTTGGGAGGTGAAAGGTGGTGAGTCGTAGTAGCGTTTTTGGAATCAAACATGTAGAAGACATAGCGTTTTTGGAATCGAACATCATCATTTCCTGCTTCCTTGATTTCTGGTTTCAGGATCGACTCTATGAAAAGATTTTATGAAGTTCATAGCAACAAAAACTGCAAGTTGATGTTCAGTTATTACAGAGTGTGAGAGGGAGATAGAGATATCAGGGAAGGGAATGAATATGGTTGAAGGGAGTCGACAGATGTGTATTGGGAGTCGACCTTGAATTTTGTTTTGATTTCTTTCAGCTTGTCGGAGAAGACGAAGGATGTGTAGATTGAGGTAGGGAGGCTGTTGGCCGAAGATAAAAGAAGGAAAAGAAGAGTGAGGGGTGTAGTTGGTGGGGATATTTGTTTTTTTTGTTCTAAAAATGATAAATAAATAAAACAAAATTAAAGAATAAATTGTTAAGGGCAAATTAGTCTTTTTATGTTCATAGAGACTAACTGTGCAAGAAAAAACAATCCTAGAGACGGTCCGAGGAGGGCCCTCTACAGGCTCAGCGGAACGATGAATTCTCCGAGGAGTGGGGGTATTTTTGTAATTTCTCCCTCCCCTCTTTGACAAAAATGGGTCTCCTCTTTGGTCCACAACTGGTCCATCAGATTCCTCTTCCACTTCGATTTTTTGTTCATGTCTCTGCATCAGTAGATTTTTTCAATTTTTCAGATAGAACAAGTTCAAACCCAATGACAACGAGTTTAAATACATCATTTTCCGGCAACAACGACTTGAACCAGCAAAATCTGGCACCGATGGAGCGTAATTTCCCCAATATTTTCGCCGATGGATACGGCTCCCCGGTATTTTTCACGTTTCCCTCTGTGGATTAATGTCATATTATATATATTTAATATTCAAATGTTACGGAAATACAATTGATAACCTTCAATATGTACATATTTAGATTTAGGATGAACTGGTTTTGAATTGGCAAAGATCCATTCCGCGGAGGGTAGGTCACTCCGTAGAGGGACCTCCGTGGATTGACGTATTCTCTCCGTAGAATGAATAAAAAAAGGGAAAAATGTCTCTCCACTGAGGTATAGGTCACAGTCTCCGCGGAATGACCCATAACCTCTGTGGAATGACCCTAAATGCTTTTTCCTCTTTTTTCTGCACTTTTATATCAACTATTTATTAATTAAAAAGTACATTGCTATTTATTTCATATACCGAATTAGAAAAGTAATTTAGAAACCTTGTTTTTTATTCTCAATTACTAACGTTTTATATTAAATTAAATGTATATGTTTTGTAGCATGATGATCTCGATCAAAAATCAGATTTAACTTTAAAAGGCATGATCGGTACGATCTTTAAAGACTATTTTCCGCGCCTAACAGAATCGCAACGAGTATTATTTGAAGCTTTGTCATTTGGAAGATTATTAGGAATGCATATCCCCCATGGTGACCCCTTACTTGTGCATTTGATAATGTTGCATGAACTAAGGTCTAAACAAGTGTCTAAAATGGGGAGGTTTCTTTTTGAGATCCATGGGATGCAGTTGGATTTTGGTGAAACTGAATATATTTTGATTTGTGGTTTAAGAGTTGGTCCTTATGTGGATTTACTCCATGACGAAAGAGGCTGGTCAAATTCAAATCTTCGTGCTCGGTTGTTCCCAGACATTACAGATGCACATTTGCGGCTCAAAGATTCAGAAGACTACATTATGTCTCCAAATTATTTGCCACTTCAGGATGAAGATGTTGTAATGCTTATCCAACTTGTTTTTATGTTAAAAGGTCTCCACGGACAGGACGTTAAAATGAGCATTCCCACAGCAGTATATAAGCTTGCTGATAATATCGATGATTGGAACGGGTATTACATTTAAACTTTGTTTATAAATACAATAATAGTCATAATAAGTAAATTGAAAATTGCAGGTTTGCATGGGGTACATATTTTTGGACCTATACTTCAGGGTTAATGCGTGGAATGTTTGAGAAAATAGAAAATTTTAGAATATTCAAGTAGGCCAATCCCGAATCCAAGAAAGTACACAAGTATACCGTTGCCGGTTTTATGCTTCCGTTTAAGGTTAGTTGCTAATGTATTTAAATAGTTATCATATTTTCGTTTTTTATACAATAATAACATTGTACTTCCGTTTGTACTATATAATACTCTTGTACTTTCATTTTTATATAATAGCATCATACTTACCTTTTTTTCCATTGATATGGATTTTGGAGACGTTCCTAGAGGCAACGCAGTATTATATACGCACGCCGACAAAATTGCCACGAATGAGGTCGTGGAGAAGTAAAACATCGTTATCTTGGGTTCAATGTCGTCGAATAATCAATGTGTCTGTGGTATGCTTTTTATATTATAATTATTTATAATTACAAATTCCAATGTTTTTTCATGTTAAACTAACAATATGATTTTTGCAGCCTAACAACCATCCTATTGCTGACATGGCAAACGAGACGGAGCTCATGTTGCCGTTTTATAATCGCTATGTCAATTGGACTCTTAACCATGAAGAATCTCCCCCATGGCAATGTAACGCCCGTAGATCAGGACTAGTCAATTTAAAGACGATAAGCGTCAAAAATGACTTTTTGATAAAAGATTATTTAGAATGAATAATCTTAACTAAGTTGTAGTATATGTTACAAGGATTCCGTACATATAAAGAACGCTGAAATCCGAGTTATATCGAAGAAGTTATGACCTGTCGAAGTTTCGCGACAGAACCGGCACGACACAACGCGACGTAAAAAGTGAATTTACGTTAGAGCAATATTTAGCCTTAGCAATCTAAATGAAAGTCGTAGAATACATTAAACCATGAGCGTGCATAAAAAGAACGCCCAAATCTGACTTCGTATGAGGAAGTTATGATTTTTTCGAAGTTTCGACTTAGCGGTATGTAGCCCGAATACTCGATTTGAGACCGAGCGGTTTTTAGCCAAAACAATTTAAATGAGAATTGAAGATCTCATTAATTGTAGTAAAACGATAAAAAGATAGGCAAAAACGGATGTTGGATGAAGAAGTTATGATTTTATAACGGAGTTTTCCTGTCCCGGCCTACTAAAAATAAATAATAAAAATAAATTCAAAATTAGCCGACGGAGTCTAAACGAAAGTTGTAGATCGTAGTCTCACCTACGCATTCATATAAAGAACGTCGAAAATAGAGTTCGTATGAGGAATATATGAATTTTTGAAGTTTATTAAATATTTTCGAAATTAAATTTAAATATAAATTTTCGATATTATCCAAGGGGGGAGTCACTGGGCTTATCCAGGTTACGCCCCGCGTAGCCTAAGAGTATGCCCCGCGTAAATCGCAAATCCAGACCCTATAAAAGGGAGTCGAGTGCAGCCGATTCATTTGCTCATTTCTCTTCTTTTTCTCGCGTTTTTGTATCGTTTTTCGTGCAAGAATTATCCCGAAGCCCCGGTATCATTCCCGATCCCCGAAGCAAGTCCCGAGGCCCCGAAGATCCCGAGAAGTGCGATTCCCGAGCCGAAGCTCTGCCTGCGAGAAGTTTGATTTTTGTAGAGATCTTCCAGATCTGCTGAGGATTACTACTTCTACAAGCCATAGTACTGTCCGATCATCTTCTAATCAAGTGAGTGTATACTACCTTTCATAAACACGATAATAATACAAGTATGGTTTGATTGTATTAAGTATATTGGTGTTTATATGCGTGAGTGTGTAGTGTTTATATGTTATTTGTCTATTTGAGATGGGCATGGAAATTGGAGTTTTATACAGGTGTTAAATGATTTAAACTGTGTAAGTATTTATATCTACAAAATTGTTGGGTAGAACATAGGTAGATGGAATAGTTGGTGACTATGGAGTTAGCGCCTATTGTATAAACCTTGGCGACGATGTGACTTCGTGCCTATTTGATGAACCTTGGCGACTATGGAGTTAGCGCACGTTGAGTAAACTTTGGCGACTATGGAGTTAGCGCTTGTTGAGTAAACCTTGGCGACTATGGAGTTAGCGCTTGTTAAGTGGACCTTGGTGACTATGGAGCTAGCACCTGATAACTATGGATTTAGTACTTGATAAATAAACTTTGGCAGCAATGGATTTCGTGCCAATTCCTTAGGAATAAATGAATGAAGGATAGTTGGTTCTTAGGATAAAACCTTAAGAAGATATAGGGGATGGGTAATTGGGTTGATTGTTTGCTGATTAAATATAATAATTATATTATTGTGGGTTGAAAACCCTATATGCTCACCAGGCTCCCAAGCCTGACCCACTCAGTTTTCTTTTCATTACAGGTAATGGCACAAGGGTATAAGTTGGTGGACTTGATGAGAGATTTTGGATTATAGATCAGTAGTTAAATAACTATTGTATGGTCTATTTTATATTGTTTATGCTTTTGGTCTGTATCGAATATGACATCCCAAGGTTTTATTATTTAATGAAAATACATTCTCTTTGAGAAATGTTGGGATAAATGTTTATCATATTTTTGTTTTTGGGAACAAATTCCGCAACAGTTTTCTTTAAACGATTACTCTGATTTTAAAAACAAAGCATAAACAAATCGGTCTTTTCTGGCCGTGAAATTAGGGATGTCACAGCAACATAGCCCACCTATTATTACCTCACCTCCTCGAATAAAGAAATACAAGTCGGAAACATCTTCGAAAGAAACTACCATGAACGCTTCTACCTCGCAACAGCCTGAAGTAGAAAGAACTTATATGTCAAGCGACACATCAAAAACGTCTGTAAAGAAGAAGAAGACGAGCACAAAGTCATTAGTGAAGCATCTAATAGGCATTGTAGCTGACTTAACCTCTAAAGTAGACCGTATATTATAGAAAAAGATGAGCCAAATTCAGCGTTTGGAGAGGAGGAGGACATGGTAAATGAAGAGGAGGAAGAAACATATTACCATGGTATACAGTTGCATTATGATGATACATATATGCATGGTTTGGAGGGGGGAGTTGGACGTACACCTATGCATATTGAGTCGTCACTGGATGTGGGTGAACATCACAAAAAAACAGTGACTCCTATTGTTAGGCCGCAACGAAAGAGGGGTGTTGATAACTATTTAACATTTTAATATTACGTTATTGATAACTATTTAACATTTTAATATTTTAGATGCAGTCCGTACCAAAATTGAAGAAAATCACCAAAGCAAGGAAAAAATAGCGGATAGTCCTGAAAAAGCAAATGAAGACATTGTGAATGAAGAGAGTGATGATGTTTCAAATCATCTACTGTTAGATAGTCTTTATACTGCTAGTCAGTTGGGTTTTTGGAAAGAATGTATTATGATCTCTTCCAACCTCAACTCTACAAACATGCTGCATATACTCCCACTGGATGTGGAGTTTTGGTCAAGTTTACTTGCAGTTATTGACTCTGGGTGGTTCATTTCTTTGGTAACATTCATTAAATTTTAACTACTTTTTTAGACGATAGTTTATATAAGTAATTGTAACATTTTTATCTTAAAATGTAAAACATATTGCGATATGGAGTGGCTTGCTCATGGAAAGACAGTTGTTGAACACTATGTGGATGATATACCTTCAAGAACTCAATTTACAACCCAGAAAATCTTTTTTTAGGAATATAGCAAATGGTGTTGGTGGCCATCCTAAATGGAAGGATGTGGACATGGTTAGTTAACTTTAATATATATATATATATATATATATATATATATATATATATATATATATATATATATATATATATATATATATATATATATATATATATATATATTACTGAATTTACGACTATTTATTTTTTTTGTTTGTAGGTTCTATTCCCCATAAACGTTGTTGGTGTCCATTGGTTTTTGGCAGTGCTACATTTAAATACCTGGAAAGTACACATTTATGATTCAGCATGATCTATGAATTTCTTCTCAAAATACTTGATTGGTGGAGAATTCACAAGTTTTGGGAATAGTATTATCTCAGAGCTAGATGTGATTGAGTATTGGAACGATTTCCCCAACGGACACAAAACCAACACAACTGTGGAGTTTGTTGATACTATAGACGCGCCACAACTGGCATATATTGAAGATAGAGGGGATTGTGGGGTATTTGTATGCTTGTTTATGAAAATGATTGTTTTAGGGGTAACGGTGAAGATTGATAAGCCAAGTAGAGATACGGGATTTCTCTACATAAATAGGATGACAAATATTATTTGGGATACTATATAACTTGATTTTAGGAACTTTGTATATATTAATATGAAATACCAGTTTTTAGTAATTTTGTTTAATACAAATATGTGTTTTATTTATTTTTGTTATTATATTTGCTTCATGGACTGCCAAGTCACTTCCGCGGACTGCCATTTCACTATAAAATGACTCAAAAATCTATATCATTTCATCTAATCTATATCACTTCATCTACTTTATATCTTTTACAATGGGTTCAAAACCATGGACCGCTTAGGAGTATTTGCTTCTAACTCGTGTATATATTAATGTCTATGAGAACAGCAGTTTAGATGATACAACGTTTTGGCTCCTTTTTCCCAATGTCTTCAACACTAACGTTGAAACCACCTTAGAAAACCATTGCAACATGCTTGATATAGTAGCAAAAAGGTATGAATTGAAAACAGAAGTTGTGTTATTGAACGATCTTTATAATAAGATTGAAGACGTGCGTGTGAATGATACTGAGGAAGACATCTTGGAGGCGGCTAATGAAGAATAAAAATCCATTAGCAATGGAGAGATTTTCGACTATGAAGCCCCTTGGAATCTTTTGAAAATTCTCCCGTATTTTTAACTTTTACTGCGATTGTATTGTGTTTGTATTGTTTTATTTATATGTACTATGGTTGATTTTTTGCTTTGTATTATGTTATTTATCCTTTATTTTTTGAAACATAATGCATCAATAAAAATTACGATACATTCTAACAAAAAAAACATTAAAACAATACAAAAAAAAAAACAGAAAATAAACATTACGAATAAAATGTATGACTTACTAACATTACATAAAACATTACAAATAAAAGAGTCGTTAATGTTTATTTTTAACAAGATTCCACACGTGCGTATACTCGAAACTCATTTCCATCAAACTCGCACAGGTAATATCTGTTCACGTCTTCAAAAAGTTCTTCAACGTCTGAATGAAAGCGTCACATTTTCTCATAATTGTAGCATCGATTGAACCATGTTACTTTATTCTTTAAATCCATCCATTTACTCACAATATCGAGTTTTAGCCGTTCTTGTCCTTGTCCCACCTTATGGTTAAACAAAGCTATTAGACGAGATCATTCATCACCAACAAGTCAATGAGGGGGAGCCATTGTTGGTAGACGCTTGTAAACAGTAATCCATCATCGTGTTAGGACCAACACATTTGTTTCCGTCCATGGACATGTATCATTTGTTGGAGATGCTGCATTTAACGGATTTGTTGCATTTGAAGAACTTGGTACATTGGACGCCATTTTGTTAAAAGATCCCTTTTGTGAATAAAAGATGTGAATTTCATATAAATACAAGCTTTATTATATAAAAATATACGTTAGGCAGATTGTCAAGTCAGTTACGCGGGCTTTCAAGTCAGTTATGCGGAAAGACAAGTCAGTTATGTCGACTGACAAGTCAGCTACACAGATTGTCAAGTAAACTATGCAGACTGATAAGTCAGTTACGCGGACTGCCAAGTCAGTTACACGGACTGTCAGGTCAGTTACACGAATTGCCAAATCAGTTACGCGGACTGACAAGTCAGATATGCAGACTGACAAGTCAGTTATGCGGACTGCCAAATCAGTTACTTACGCGGACTGATAAGTCAGTTATGCGGACTGCCAAATCAGTTATGCGGACTGCCAATTCATTTACTTACGCGGACTGCCAATTTAGTAACATCTTCGGACTGACAAGTCACTTCCGCGGATTGCCTAAACAGTTATGCAGAATAATGAATACGGATTCCTTTTAAATAGGACATCCATTTTCATTTTTAGAAGTCGTCAAAAGTTGTGAAAATGAGTTTAGTCAATGAGGTATTCAAAAAATGTTTCTCCAACCTACCGATTTGTTTTTATAATCTGCAAAGAACCAATCAAAACACCTTCACGTGCATTAAGAAATATTCATACAATCGTTTCCAATTTTGTTTTGTGGCATTAGGATGTGTGGTATGTAATCCTTTATAGTAATTTTTTGTTATTTGAAGTTGTTATATGGCTAATATTCTTATCTTTACTTGTAGATTCGTACGTTTCTCACGTCTGTGATACCAATCATATTTTTGGTCATGTACCTCTAATTGTGATGTACATAACATCAATGTACATTACAGTTGCTTTAGATGGAAATCAGGAACCCCTTCTCATAGCATTTGCTTTGGGTACCATAAACTGTGACGAGTCATGGTTATGGTTCATGAGAAGGCTGAAAGAATGTTTAGGTGACTATACATAAGTTGGTTTCATAAGCCATATGTCTAATTCCATAGACTTTGCAGTTCAGAGAGTCTACCATGATTCATATCATGGCTATTGTTGTAAAAAAATATAGAGGAGAAGATACATGCTTCCGCCAGAATCAATACAGTTATGGAGCAATTGTTCTGGAAGACATGTAAATTGTATAATATTTGTGATTTTTATGCGTGTTTTAACAGCTTACAAAATGAGGTGAATGAGAATGATCTTGACTGGCTTGACAATATTCCCATTGCAAAATGGGTACGAGCCTTTTTCCTTAAAGTACGTTTCAACGTTAAATTTATTGACATTCCCGATGTTGTCAATTGGATAAGAACAAACAGGCATGAGTTACCAATAACAACAATCATTCAAATGGTCCATGACTCGATACAAGGAGTGTAAGTTCAACGTGCTGCATTCGAAGGTAATAATGAAATGTTATGATACATTATGACATCATAATTTTTATTTGATGATTCAGTTCATTTCACAAGGGAATTTCTTGGTCTTCTAACCCCTTATGCACTTAAGGTGCTTCAAAAAAGATTTATCCACTCCGATGGTTGTAGGGTTAGACATATTGTTGACGACAGATATGAAGTGAGTACGTATTAAACCACCGAATCCATGCAATTAGACTGTGGTGTTTGTACTTGCGGGAAATGGAAAAAATGCGGTATACCTTGTGATCACGCTATAGCATCACTACAAAGGCTTGAAATTGAAGAAATTCAGCAAATGGTAAATTTAGAGTTAACTACAGCAGTGTATCGACATGGTTTTTCAGACTGAGATGGTGAATCCTATTCCAATCCTTATGCATTGGGAAATACCAGTTGAAAGTGTTGTCGTCTTACCTCCACGACAATTTACTTGAATTGTAATGTATGGATCACAACAAATATTAGTTTGTAATCAGCTCTATGTTAACCTTAGTTTTGGTCTGTTGGTGTTGTTTAGTTTTTAATAAATAATGTTTACCTTTTAATTAATAATGTTTACCTTTTGATAAATACTTGTAATATATGGATGACAACGAATTGACAAACAGCTCTACAGACTGACAAACAGCTCTACAGACTGATAAACAGCTCTCTACGGAGTTGAAGGGTCTATATATTGTCATGGATGATCGTTGAATTTTTTGTAAAGAGTTACAAATTATTTTGAATTTTAATATGAGTTCATCTTCAAAATTCTATATTTGATGATGCAACGAACTTGATTGTTACTATTGTGATCCGATCGACCCTTTTCTTGCACCGTCACCAAACATGAGAGGGCTGTATATGTCTGATGATACTTTGCAAGAAGTGCAATGGGATAAAGAACAACAAAAAAAAGATAAAGAGTCATCTCGGGCTCTCACTGAACGTCGTGACCTCATTGCGGCAGAGTGCAAAGAGGCTGAGGAAAGGATGCAAAATAAAAAAAATTAAAGATCATGAAAAATGGATAAAAAAGACTAAGAAGACTATCAAAATGACTGAAAAATGGTTTGCTAAGAAGGATGCAGAAATGATACATCTTGGGCGGTAAAAGGATCGTTTTGAAGATAAAATAAGAATTAGGGAGGACTATATAACAATGGAGAAATATAAGTATCCATTACAATTCCCTTCAGTTAATTACTGTTGTTGTACGTTTATTTTGTATTTTTGGTTTGTTATATGTATTATCTTCTAGTTTAAGTTATTACTCTACTAGTAATGATGCACATATATAATCATAAAAGTACCCATAATCTTTAGACCTCCAAACCTTGAACCATTACATTTGAACTTCTTTTCTACGGGATGTGATGGAGCTGAAGTCTGCCTTTTCTCCTTGGTCTAAGTTTCCAACTTAATCTCTCTCCTCCTAGCATGTTCTTGCATATCCGTTAGAGTCTTGTACCGATTGTTCAACACAAACCTCCTGATATCAGCCTTGAGCGTACTCAGGAATCTAGACATCTGTTGGATTAGGTGTCGAAGCCTAAAACTATAATTGGTATGTACTTGACCCGAGAGTAGCATGGTCCATTTGGGTTGCATTCACCAGAACAATCTGATAGGATGGATATTTGAGAAAGAGGTTATCTATGATTTATTAATATATTATAAGTACAATATATTAATTGAGAAATAAAATTATTTAATTGGTATTGATCAATAATTAAGTTGGAATTAATTTAGTGATCAAAAGAGACTAATTAAATCAACGAGGAATAATTATGTAAATTAGTGATACATATGGTTTGGGCTATTGATCCATGATGGGCTAAGTTTATGTGAGAGTCCATGAAGAGTTAGTCCATATGAGTTATGGATCATAAGCCTAAGCGTAAGAATTAGGGTTACATATGACTCTTGGAATTCTACACTATAAATGTAACCCCTGAACCCTAAAATTGGGACATGTACATTCCACGAAGAGTATAGCCGATTTTTGGTGTCTCCAAGCTCTCTCTCATTATTCTCCAATTGTTGGTGGTGTTTTGTGAACCATTTGAGGCATCACTTGAGGTGCTAAGCTCTTGAAAGGCCAAATTCTACAAGCTACAACAAGAGGTAATTATCTAACTAGCTTTTTTTTATGTTTCAAATATCTATGTTGTATGCTAGTTATAGGTTTCATGCTTTGTATAATTCTTTATTGCATGTATAACTAGAGAAAACTTAGATCCAAATCATTAGGGTTGCATGTGCACCATAGGGATGTTGTAGTACATAAAACCCAATAGTGGTATCATAGCCATGAGTGTTTTTTGTTATATAGATGCATTGGTTAATTGTTCAAAGCTGAAGAAAATAGAAATCTGCCTTCTGTCAGCATGAACTCAACGAGTCCATTGCCTGGCTCGATGAGTTGGACAGTCTTTTGGCAGATTTTCGGGGTTTTTTTTGCCAGAATTCGATTAGGATCATTACCACAAACTGTTTTGTATCATAAAATCTGATTTTTCTAATATGGTAGTGACTTTCCTCATTCAATTAAAAGATGATTGTCAAAAGTTTAAGATGATTATTAGTTTATATGATAAAGCTAATTATTTGAAATTATCTTGCTACAAGAGTTGCATTAGGTCAAATTAGTAAAAGATAAAAAAAATATCATTATTTTATTGGTTTAAAATTGATCTATATGTTTTGAAGAGTTACAAAACTTGTCTTCAAGTTTTGGAATTCAAAATTTTTATAAAGGAGTTGCAAAACTTGTCATCAAGTTTTGGAGTCAAAAGGTTTTGAAGAGTTACAAAACTTGCCCTCAAGTTTTGGAATTTGTAAAGTCTCTTTTACAAAACATTGAATTCTAAAACATCTAGTAATTTTAAAAGATGTCAAAAAGGTGCAACTCTTGGTTTCCTAACTTAAAAAATTAATTAAATAGTTTTAATTTTGATTTTTTATATTTAGAACCTTGATGTTTTTGAATATTTCAAATTACACCTTATGGACTTTGTTAAATTAATTAAAGTGTTTAATTAAACGAGAGTTAATAAATCCATAATGATATGGTTTAAGTTTAATTAAATTAAAAGTCTAATTTATTAATAGTTTAAACCATCTAGTACTTTAAATGTGAAAATACACCTTTATACAATATAAAATTAAAAGTTTTATATATTATATATGTATAAGTAAAAGGTCAGTCTTACCGTTAGTAGGCCTCATTCACGAAGCTAGTCTATAATGAGTGTTTAAGGAAATTGCATATAAAATGGCGATTGAATTGGTATCCACTCTTACCCACCACACTCTTGACTAGTGGAGGGTCGTTAGTCGAACGGGTGGGATAGGACACTAAACCCTCATTAAAAGTATAATGAATTATAAAGTAACTAAAACCTTATAAATTCCCAATCTTAGTTACTTAGGGAAAATGTGAATTTGATGCTAATCCATGAAATTGCACTTTGCACCTTGCCAAGTCATTAGTGGAGCATGTGTGGTTAACCGGCACACTAACTTGGACTAGTAAAGGTGGCAAAGGGTAGCTCGATGTTTATCATAGATCAATGGAGCGTGTGTGGTTAACTGACACATTGATTAGGTGATAAATGACTTCAAGAGTACTAAGCTAATTTGCATGGTTATTCACACCTTGTTTGTGATCCTCGGTATCCTAGTCACAAACTTGAAGGGCATAATCGAGATTAAACATGCCATTGAAAAGTTCAATGAATCTCAAAAGATCTAGGATTTTCATTTAAAAATTAATTCATTTAAAAAATTTCATTTTCATGGTGGAATTGGTAAATCGTCATTTACCTACCAACAAATAGCTTTTACAATTGGATTACGGCATCCCTTTTCCGAATTGTGAATTGTTGTGTTGGGTCCTAGCCTTAATATTTCATTTGGGTGTTATATTAAGGACTTAAATCAACTAAACTTGAATTTCTCCCTTGTAGATGTCTAGTTCTGACAACTATGATCTTCCTAAATCTTATGGAAAGAGCTTTCCTCATGAAGATGATGTCCCATCATTGGATCGTGGAAATGGAAATCATACTTCACTTCCTCCACCTCGTCTAATAGTTCTCCCTGACCCACATGTTCGAAGACTTGAAATTTGAAGGTCACTAAAATCCTATTGGCAAGCAAACATGAAGAAGGAAAGTCTGTATGTGCTCACGTCTTGGAGATGAAGTTGCATATTGACAGGCTGGGAATGTTGGGTGTCGCTTTCCCGGGTAAGTTGGATATTGACAGGCTGGGAATGTTGGGTGTCGCTTTCCCGGGTAAGTTGGCTGTTGACTTGGTACTTCAGTCACTTCCCGAGTCGTATGGTCAATTTGTTAAAGACTACTATATGACAGACCACGACGTGACCCTCATCAATCTTACCTATTTGCTAACTATTGCTGAATCAAAAATGATTTGGCGTACTAGTAAAGCAAATTATTAACGATGGAAACATTGGAATCCCAGAAAAGTCTTCTCTTCCCAATGGAAAAAGGTTGGCCATGGTCAAAAAGTTTGACCAAATGGTAGAGAGAAAGGATGAGTATGACATCGTCTCGTGTGCCATTCTGAAAGATTCTGTTTGTTTCTATTGTTAAGAGAAGGGGCACTGGATGCAAAGCTGTTGTATCTACCTAAAGGATCACAAGGATGGTAAAGGTCAAAATGTATGACTCTGCTTCAGGTAAGTCACTATCTAACTCTATTAAGTTCCTATTTGTAGATTCTTAATACATGATGTGATGATATCAGATTATGATGTTTTTTTAGGATCAATGAAAGAAAGGAAGCATAAAGGAAAAGCATGCTGAGTCTGATCGCGAAGAGATGGATTGATGAGATTGACAAATATCTAATTTTTTTGACTTTACAACCCCAAAAACATTTGATAATGACACTTAAATGGTTATGGGGAGAAAATCATAGAAAAATCAAGAGTAACTAGATCTAACATGAAAAACCATCAAGATGTAAACTATATACCTTCTAGAGGAGGATTATCAGATGCAACTTCTAGATCTACAAAGCTTAGAGCTCCTAAGTGCTTTCCTAATGAAATACTTCCTTCAAAGATGCACAAAATACACTCTAAGATCTCAAAACTCTCAAAAAATGGATAGGGTTTCGAGGTGGCTGCTTAAGAGGGTGGAGGCTATGCATGGAGAGTGTATCAAGGAGTTAAAGCCTTTAAAAGGGTTCATAACCCTTAGGGTTATGGTTTTTTTCCAGTGTACCTACGCTCGACGTAGTTGTTCCTACGCTCAACATATATCATTAAATCCCCACATCCAATTTCCCACCTATGCTCAGCGTAGGGGATTGTCCTACGCCAAGTATAGGAAAAATTTTCGCAAATTTAACTTTAAGTAGAAGAATAATACCTGTAAGAATTAGGTGTTACAATAGATGTTCTAACCTGCTCTGATACCAGCTGTTAGGTCCCAAAACTAAACACTTATGTATGAATCTAATAGAAAAGTGGAATAGTAACATCAGTATTTGACAAATAAAAACCTAATTTATTTATCGGGTTTTTCACTAAGAAAAGGTTATCACAAAGAGAATGAGTATATTGATTCAGAAATAATGAGTATTATGAACTCTCTTTAAGAACTCACCAAGAACTCTGAGATCTATCTACAAAAACTGTCTCGCTCAGAATACAATACAAATTATCAACACTCAACTAATGAGAGAGTCTAGTATAAATACTAGTCTAAACCTAGGAAATAAGATTTTTGTTGATACTCTGGATGTTATGTTTAAATCCAATCCATGATTTGTAGGGATTGAATCCTCTAAGATAAATATACATCTGGTAAATAAGGAACATATAATATTAGATCTTCAGAATACTTATTCACCAAGAAATTATGATCTAATCCAAATTCGGACATCAACACGAGCACGATATACGCTAATTAGGGAATCAATGTGAGTGTCAGAAAGTAATCCACTTATCAACATCAGCTTCAGCTTCAGCAGATAGTGTATAACCATCAACGTATCAGGTCTTTAGCATATCATATGATCAGTGTGTCATGAGTGTAAGAACATCAATGTGTGTACACATTGATTAGTCTTCAGTACTAGCGAATAAGGTCTTCAGTGAATGGTGCTCGTCATTCTAATAATACTTTCAATGCCTTTGGTGCTGATCTGGTCTTCAGTCTTTAACATTTGAACTTTGGTGGATGGTAGAGAAGTAGCATCTATCTTCAATATCAGTCTTTAGAACCATCATCATATCTTCATATTAACTAAATAAACAAACTCTGACATATAATATTGTCTAGTTTTTATTATTTACACCTACTTAGACAAGACTGGCTGTCTACATTGAGCATATTAACTATAATTATAGTGTTTATATTTTGCATCATCCAATCTACACAAATATGTAACCCAACAATGAGCCTGTTTTATCCCAAGTGAATGTTACTAGCCAAATCGTAATCTTACAACATTCATGCAGTTTCCATGGGCTCCCTTATGGTCTTTTGAGAAAACTATAGATTTAACAAGAAAAAACTGACACGAGACGGACCCCTAGTCTACTAGACCCTATCATGTGTTTGGATCATGATTCGAACCTTAAAGCCTTCATCAGACAAGAATACACACGGAGGTTCTCAACACAACCCTCGACCTTAAGTAATTGTGGACCCTATCATGTATTGTCACCGATGCTTCAAACCTTCCAAACGAGATAACACAAAATCCGCGACATCCTCCTCTTTGGTCACAAGCTGACTATTGAATGAAATTCCATGTATAATCTGAATTCATGATAATGAACTGAACCTGATATCCTTCTTTCCTTGACTATGAAACTTCCAGGTGACCTGTCCAAAATTGGATTCTGCGTAGGTCCAATGTCACATCTAAAAAGTGAACAATGTCGCTCCGACATACAAACTTCCTATAACCAAGGACAACTGCCAAACTCGAGTCTGCTATGACCAATAATTCTACAACCAACAATTGAGGGCACACATATACATATCTTGACGAAAGGTTGACACATATATTGAACTCTTAACTGTTATAGCTCAAACCCTTCAAAAAACCTCAGCTGCTAAAGCTACACGAAATAACCCATGATAAAAAATCGGTCGGAAACTTATCAAATGATCCAACATACTATTGAACAAGCCCATGCAAAAATATGCATACCAAACTCCGACACTGATTGACAGATCAACAACTGCTCATCCTTGACTATAGATCGTGATCTAAACAACATGATGATCAAACCCTCAACAACCAATACTCAACCTGAGTGGCCCAAACACCTCTTGACCTAAACTTTGACATTCTCGAAAGGGACTACTAGTTACAACGATCTTCTTGCCCAACGTCTTCTGTTGTAAGGATAACATATGCGTCCCTAAAGATATAAACCTAGAGATAACTTGCTCTAATCTCATGATCTGCCCAATCCTTGAATTTTTCGTGACCATGAAGGACTCGGACGGATCCTTGAGAAACACAACATGAAAACTTTCTAACCACGAAAACCACAAAATTGAACAGTCTTTAGATCCCCCGATCAGACTACTCAGTTCTCCCTTACTTAGAGTTCGAACTACCACCAACTGATGTTGTAAACAACCATGCCTCAAACCGGCTCAAAACAAATATATACCAACTCTGAATCTTGGAATCTATTATACAACATAAGATGATCCTTCAGATAAAAACCAACCAAACTCAAGGAGACTCCGAATCTCATATCGGGACCTTGGAACTTTCCCCAGTACTAACACTTTGATCAATACGTTTCCCATGCATATTCACCAACAATAACTTCGACAGTCCCATCATCATACAAAATCTCTAGCTAGCAATTAATGGGCTAACCACTCATTTCACCAACAATTTCTCATCAAGAAACTCATCGCAAGAATAATCATGAATCTAAGAGGCTTCATTCTCTCAATAGGGACACATCTGAGACAATAAAAGTTTTTGGTCCCGATTCACTTCTCCTGATTACCTGAAACAATCAGTCAGAATGAGACCTAACTGATTTTAAAGGAAGCAAACCCCTGGTCTTACCTTTTTGCAGTCTCAAAAATACCGACTCTAGCCCATAAATGAAATATCTAAAGCCAACCATACCATAAGAATCATCTTGTGAATTTCCATACATGTCGAATGAACCGTAACTATCTAGTCCCATGTTGGGTTTACATCCCAAGTGAAATCATATGCCCGCTCACTTTTTCATCATAACACAGGATGATGGAAGAAAAGAATCCCGTTGTAGAAAATGACATCATAATCCATTGTCCGAACACTCATCCTCATGTCATAATTCTCGATCCGATCAGCACAATCGCTTCCTTCTAGCGCCTTACGACTCGAACTGACACTACTTCAAGAAAAACCCTCGAGACCTTAGAATCGACCCACTCGTGTAGGCTTGCACCTGATCAGAACTTACTATAATTTTTTCTTAGGCCCGAAGGGACACTGAAATCAAAAAGGTGGTCAAGCAACTAATTCTATTCTAAAGCTCCCATAGAAGATATAATGTAAGTTGGTATAACACTGACCAGGAAGACATATATTCTAGATAAACACAAAATGACAGAGTCAAAGATAAAAATACATACCAACTGTTTCTTGATGCTCGAACTTGACCTCTTGCCAAATAATAGGTGTTAGGGCATGCACTACCATCGCTGCCCACACACGACAGTCGGTATGAGGTGGCTCAGCTAGTGACAGTTGAAACACATCTGATTCTTCTTACAATCACAAATGGCATGACCTCTTTGTCCACACTTGAAGCATTTAAACTTGTGACAGGCAAACCCGTGGGTTTCCCCACACTTGCTGTAGATATCGAAGTCCCCTCGACTCCCTGTTCCCAAGTTATCAACATTGAACTCTTCGCTCATAGACAATAAATAACCAATAATGTTGAATCATATATCCACTTCCTCTTCCCCGGTTGTGTCTCCACATCAATATATCTTTCTCGAGTCGCCTCAGCAATATTATCGGCAGTTAGAATAACTGCAACCTGCTCCTTGATCTTAACAATCAGATTGTTAGTGATTCGTCCAATGATACCAGCCAACTCCTCCAGTAAGGTATGAGAAACCTCAATGGAAATCCAATCACATAGTTATGTGTTATCTGCAACAATTTTTGAATACTTTGCTTCCCATTGAGTTGTCATCATGTTGTTGCACACAAATATAAATGTCATCTCATATCCATAGTGTTGTTATTATTATGTATTTATCAAATGGTACCATCCTCCGAAACCCCCCATTTCTACCATATACTAGCTCCTTAAAAACCCTTTCGACTCTTCCTGATCCCCATACAGATCCTGTGATTTTAATCGTATGTGCCCATACTACCTTCCATACCTATTCGTATGTGTCCCAAGAATTGTTTCAAAGTTCCTAAGTAACTACACACGACCACTACCAACCGTTCTAATCACATATACACACACTCGATCGAGTACATACCACTACCCTTCCTAGATTCTCCTTCTAGGATCACTCTCTTATGCGAGTACCTATACTAGCACATTCTAACACTCTTCCTAGGTCGCTAGGAATTCCTATACCACCTTGCTATCAGCTGAGGGGAAAACTTCTACCAATGTAAACTAACTATCTTACGAATACAATTACATGCAACAAACATTAAACAATATTTTGACAGAAAGATCTGAAACGACAATAGTTGGACTCAGACAAGAGCGGCATAATAGAGCCAAATCAAGCATTCTAAAACTATGTAGTCTTTGTGGCATGCAACCTAACGTATTCACTTAATAGTTAATAAAAATCAATATAGGTTTCACATAGCATAAAGAAAGCATCATTCGAGAAGCAAAACCAATAGGCAACAAGGCATCATAAAGACCAGTCAATCCTAACACGCAAATCCTGAAGATCCTTACCCTACTCAGTATCATTTATCTATATAAGTTCAAATATTAGTCACAAAAATGCATCTCTCCTAAGCAGGCATTCTAGCATGTAGCCCGGAGCAAATGCTTTTCCTTATACTATCTTGTAATTTATATAATAACATACTAAAACATAACATTCATGTATGGGTATTTTGAGAATCACTTACTTGAGCTCCACTGATTGCATGAAACATACCCCTTTTTATAAATATCTTTTTGAAAACCGTTTTCTTTTAAAAGATTTTACTATTCCTTTATTTGAGTCCAGATATACTATGAAGTGTGCCTAAATCCCTCGAACCAAGAATCTGATACCAACTTGTAACGTCCAAAAAATACCGCATAAAACAAATTCTTTTTAAAACAACCCAAAATATTCATTCATTTGTTCAACAAACAATCAAAGTGTAATGTATTGTCAAACATCATAGTGAATCATAAAAAATATTGTGTAGAACAAAACTTTGGGGGATGTAGTGTGATTAGGTTGAGCCCTTTCCTTTTGAACTAGAAGTACCTAAAACATTTTAACATAAAACTATAAGCACAAAGCTGAGTGAGTTCCCAAAATGCCAGATATTATACTTAATATCACAAGTCTATTTCAACACTATGTAAATGTTATGGACCAAATCATAGACTTACAATCACTTTCTACCATGGCTCAAATCATGGTCTTACATACAAGTGTCATGGGCTAGATCCTGGTCTTCCATACAAATGTTACAGGTCAAATCCTAGTGTTTCATACAAGTGTCAGGAGCCACACCCTGGTCTATCATATAATTTCCAAGTGTCGAATCCTAGTCTTTCGTACAAGTGCCAGGGGGAAAATCATGGTCTTCCATTCAATAGTCACAAGGATAACTAACATCCTACATAGTATAGTGAGAAGACTTACCTCACACTTTAATCGAATAAACCACAGCTCGAATAAATGTGAAATCAATGCTACAACCCACCTAGCAAAACACCCAAGGTTAAAACTTAGTCTACACTTCTAAAACTAGCAATTCGACCAAAATTCAACTAGGTTAAAAAAGTCAACGGTCAAATTTAACGCCAACTTAACTCCACGTCGTGGCAGCTTCATGAAAAAACAGTTGTGACTGGACCATCCACCACATTGTGGCAACTGCACATGAACATTTTAATGGATGCCACTCTTAAGTCCTAATCCAAAGAGTTCCCAAGCACAAATCTGAATCTCCTCAAGGTCTTGATGGATAAAGTTTCCAACTTTATCCTTTAAGACATCACAATAAGTCAAGATCTCTAATCCTAAGTTATTAATTGTTATACCAAATGCGTAGACACCAACCTAAGTCATGGAAGACCACTTTCCAGCTAACACCATGGTCTAGAAGCCAAATGTTGCACTCAAATGCTCTAGAGTTCACTTAAACTCCATAGACAAGAAGATTGGGACCAAAAAGCTCATAAAAAGACCTAGAACAAGATCTAGAGAAGTAATGTGCAAGGTTGAGACTTTATAGCTACAAAAGGTTAAACATGTGATGAAGATGTTGGATCTAAGCTAGAACCAAGCTCACAGGAAATAAGGTGGACTCCTTCCTTCAATCTTTATAAATATGGATTCACACACTCAAAACATACACACAAAGAGGCTAGGGTTTATGTGGGGATCAATTTTTGAGAATGGAGGCTGCCAAATGAGGTATCCCTAAGAGTTAGTGCCTTTAATTGGGGCTCAAAACACAAATTCTAGGGTTTTGAACCCCAGCCGCCACCACGTCATGGCCAAGACCTCGCCATGTCATGGTTCATCGCGCATGCACATTTTCTAAACCAAGTTGCCACATCTTGGTCACTCCATTACCACGTCATGGCCCAGCCAAAATCCCAATAACTTAGATCAGAAGAATCATATCTGGAAACGAGTGTTACAAAAAGAGATGATGCTTTGGTTCTTTCATCCACGGCATTAGGAATCAGAAATCAATGATGCACTAATTATTGCTATCGTAGGTCATTAAGACAATAAAAATATTCTTTAATCTTATGATCTTTTCTTATCTGCTAATTGCTTAAAGCCTTAAATCCATAAAACTCATTTAGAGGAAATCCCTCGACCCTTAATACTCATTTAGCCAATTTTTGGTTTTTTCTTGTTACTTCTTTCTTCATAAATCAAAAGAAAATACTCAATACTCATAACCGATTAAATTGAAATTCACCATCAACAATCTTCTTTTGCTGAATTGCTTCCTATTTTAGTGTATCACAAGTAAACTGAAAATGGAACAGAGGTTTCAAAGTCAGAATCTGATCCTAAGGAAGAAAACCAAAAGGTAAATAAACTATTTTATTATTCTTTTTTATTTCATATTTCTATTTCTGACCTTTGTTTATTATTTAGACTTTAGAAGTAAAACATTTTTCATTATTCTTTATACTTATTTTCTTGAATTCGGACAATAGCACTGAAACAAGTAAAACAACAATATATTGACTTGAGTGTCAATTGAGCTTTCTAATAGCTTGGTTGTCTTGATTCTTGAAGTGTTAAATATCGGAAGCCAGAAGGTATTATACTTTTACATCTTTGATACTGTTTAAATATAAGCAAAATCAGTTTTTTCCCATTTGTTAATGTTTACGATTTTGGTTTTCTCAAATTTAGACACTAAAACAAAAGACTTTGTTTTCAGATTGTATTAAAGGGACCAAAATCAATTTCAGATTGTATTGAAGATCTAAAATTAGGAGGTAACGTTTTAATTTTTGTTTTTTTATCCAAATTTCTTTTTTCATATTTGATACATTTTTTGTTTTTTTTATCATAGTTTTTTTTTTCAAATAATGTAATATATATTGCTGTTTTATTTCTGATTTTCTATAAATGTTTTATTTCAACAAATATTATAAGAATGACTCTTTGTCTCTTTGAAAGTAGAAAGATTGTTGTTTTCAAGTAGAAACAAACTTTATTTCAACAAATATTAGAAAGATATTGTTTTCAAGTAGAAGCAAAATTTCCTTTTTGGTATTATTTTAAATTGAATGTTTATTTTGTGTATTTTGCAATAGAAAATAAAAACATATTATTGTTTTGCTTAAATTTTTAGACCTTTAGTTGCTAACTTATAAAATATGATGTTTAATCTAGTCAATAGATTTTAATAAATAATAAATTTGAAATTATTTAAGTAAATATATAAATAATTATACCGTATCAAACGTAGCTTGAATATTATGTTGTTGTTAATAGGTGGTATTTGCAATTTTTGTTCATAAATTTCCAGGGCTCCATAAAAAAATGAGAAACCATTAGTCTTAATTGAAAAAAAAGAATGAATAGTTTATCAATTTGTGGTTCTATCAACAATTATCGTGGTCCGTTGAAAAATGATAAAAAGAAAAAAGTAAAACAGACAATGACATATATTTTGTATTTTGTAATTTGTATGACACTCTTTAAGAAATCTGTCATGAAGCTATGGCTAAATGTCAATGAATTGTTGCTTTCTCTGGTGATGTCTTAATTTGTATATTAAAATATGTTATATTTTTCTTTAATGCACAATTTACAATTTTGATTAGGTTGTGATGTTGTGTTAGATATATAAAGTATCACTTGACATAAACCCAAATAAGCAATCCCAGTGACATAAATTCAGACTAAAAACCTTTTGTGATGATAGTAGCATGATAAAATTCCAATTAAAAAGTAAAAACATTTCTAAGTAAGGGATTTTCTAATTTTCTAATATGTATTGTAAGGCATATATATATATATATATATATATATATATATATATATATATATATATATATATATATATATATATATATATATATATATATATATATATATAGAGAGAGAGAGAGAGAGAGAGAGAGAGAGGGGGGGGGGGAGGTAGATTCCGTTGAGATTAAAAATAAAATAGAGATCTCGAGATTCAACCTCAGCCACGTATTTCACATTTGCCGCAATAACCTTCCGGCGTACCGGCGCGACAGGTCTGGAATAATCATAAATGATTACACAGCGCCGTTCATTCCTTTATCCTCCGCCACCATCCTCACCACCATAACTGCCACCGCCACCACCTCTGACATCAGCCGAGTCCACCACTGTCACCTCCGTTACTTATACCACCGCTATCTTTGTCACCACCACATTTTCTGTCACCAATTGTCGTAATCATATATGATTACTCAGCCTGTGAACATATATATATATATATATATATATATATATATATATATATATATATATATATATATATATATATATATGTATGTATGTATAATCATTTATGATTAAACATATATGTATAAACATGCATAATCATATATGATTAGGCATAGTCCGATGTTGCCGGTACGCTGGAGCGTTAGAGCGGCAAGTAAGAAATATGTGGCTGAGGTTCATATATATATATATATATATATATATATATATATATATATATATATATATATATATATATATATATATATATATATATATATATATATATATATATATAAAGTTAGGTTCAAATGTTTTCACTATCTATTGTGTGCTTGTATGATTGATTTTGGACCAATCATTTTAGTTATTTTAAGAAAGTAATTAATGCTTATTAAATGCTGAAGATGTAATTAATACCTATTATATCTTCAACATATAATATGCATTAATTACTTTATTAAAATAACTAAAATGATTGGTCCAGAATCAGTCATACATGCACACAATAGATAGTGAAAACAAAATAACCTAACCTATATATATATATATATATATATATATATATATATATATATAGGGTTAGGTTTAATGGAAAATGAACAATTATGGCAACATATGCTGGAACCAATGATCAAGTGACACGTGTCAATTTCTTTATTCATAAGCAATGTATTATGGAAGTTATTTATGTAGTTATTCCAAAGTGATGTGTTGTCATGCTTTCATTGGTTCCAACATGTGTTGCCCTAATTGTTTATTTTCCATATAACCTTTCCCTATATATATATATATATATATATATATATATATATATATATATATATATATATATATATATATATATATATATATATATATATATATATATATAAAGCATTAATTAAAATATTAATTATGTGGTATATTACTATAATTAAATATCATAAACATTAATTATAAATAATGTTCTTTAAATTTACTTTATTTACATTTAATTAGGATAACACATTTAATTATAATAATATTTTTAATAACTAATTCTTTAATTAATGTTTCATATACATGCCATTAACATATATATTAGAAAATCCCTACAAGTAAAAGAAACGTTTCAACTTTATAAAAAATATATTAAAGTGCTAGATTTTTTTACAATTCATATACAAGGAATGTTAATTAATATACATTCTTGTTCCAAAAGACGTCTCAAAATAAGTATTTTTGTTGTTTTTTAGGGTAAATGCGAGGTTATTACATGATTTATTCCAAAAAAGAGTATATATTCTTATAAATGATCATTTCAAATTTGCTTTTTATTTATTTGTATTTTTGTCTTTATATAGCTAACTTCGAATTTAGTTAAGGAGCTATTTTTATTTATATTTATTGAAAAAACATTTATTAAAATTTGACCATGACAACAAAGTTATATAATTTATTTATCAAACTAAATACAGTTTTGTTTTGTTACTAGTCAGATTTTGTAACTTTATGAAATCAAGAAAAAATTATAATTTATTATGTTAATATTATATCGATATATATCAGACTGACTAAAAAGTTTACACTTCGTCGTTATTTGTAATAAAATAAGAAAATAAAAAAAAGAATAAGCCAACACGCTTCGACTAATGAAGACAAAACTATGTTTTTTAACTTAGGAAATTGACGTCATAAAGTGATGTTTGTAAACGTGCTTACAAAGAGTTAAACAATTTCTCCAAGGGGCGAATATTTAGAAAACTTTTGGGTTGTTATTGTAAATAGTAAATTACAATTTGGATCCTATGGTAAACATTTTTTTTTCAAATTTGGTTCTAGTTTTGGAAATTTGAAAATGTTGAATAGGGATATCAAAATACATCGTGGGAACCCTTTTCCATACCGGGGGGAGGAGGGGGGGGGGGGGGGGGTGGGGTTATATTTATAATGTTTTATTCCCGTTTAGTTTCCAGGGGTAGGAAGTTCTGTCTCGAATACCCTACGAGGCGTCATAATAATTACTAAGGTTGTTAAAATCGTGATCTTGATCAAAAGACCGTACGATTCTACAAGTTTAGGTATAAAAAAACAAGTCGGGTCGTAGCTGGGGTAAGATCGTAAGTAAGTGCAGTATTTAGGTTAAACGAAATAAACGAGTTAAAGGGAATTTGGGGGAAGCAGTGAAAGAGGCAGAAGCAGGGGTAGTCTTGAAATTCGAAGAGGGGGGGAGGGGGGGGGGGGGGGGGAGAGAGAGATTAGGGTCGGTGAAAATAAATATATTTGGGAACATGGAAGGGGGAGGCTACTTACCGTTAATGGCATTTCATTAAGTACATATGAAATTACTAAAATACTAATGTCTTTGTCTTTCTCCGATTTTATTTTTTTGTTTTTGGAATTACTATTATTATTAAATTAAATATGACCATACCTTATACCACCATTGCCACCACACACCACTACTGGTGTTGTTGGCTCCACCAGTGCCGATGTCATACTCATCAACCACCAATCATCTAAATCACAACCATCACCACTATCATTGTCACAAATCATCACCAACCAAAGATTATTTGCCTAATGGTATTAGGTGTTTGAAATTTTATCTCTCCCCTAAGAGGTTGCGGGTTCAAGTCCCATTATGTACAAATGCGTAGTTTAAAAGTAATATTTAGAGGGTTTGTGTGTTAGCGTTATAAAAAAATCAGCATATCAGCAACCACCTGTTGGATTAGGTGTCTAAGCTCATAACTATAATTGGTATGTACTTGACCCGAGAGTAGCATGGTCCTTTTGGGTTCCCTTCACCAATGCAATTTGATATGATCGACTTTTGAGAATAATGTTATTTGTGATTTGTTAATATATTACAAGTATAATATTAATATGAAATCATATTATTTAATTAGTATTGAACAAGAATTAATTTGGAATTAATTTAGTGATCAAAAGAGACTAATTAAATATACGGGGACTGATTTGGTAATCAATGATTCTTATAGTGTGGGCAAATGATCCATGGTTATTTAGGATGAGCTAAACCAACATCGATAGTCCATGGAGGTTTAACCCATGGAGCCTAAGTAATATGAAGGGTCATAGTGCATTAGGGTTTGCATGGATGTAACCCTAGTATTTTTACACTATAAAAGGAACCCCCTAGAGCTAAAATCGGTTGCCAATACATTCTTGGAAAGTAAGAACCGATTTTGTGTTAAACAACTTATTCTCTCAATCCTCCTTTTGCACTTGGTGTTTGTGACACATTAGAGGCATCACATTTGAGGTGCTACAGATTTTGAAGGGAAAGAACTACAAGTACTATTAAGAGGTAAGTTATCTAACTAGTTATTTTGCTCAATTGTCAAACTATATGCTAGTTAGGATGTATGCTTTGGAAAATCAAAGTGTATGTATAATTTGAGAAAACATAGATTCAAAGCATCTAGGGTTACATGTGCACCATAAGGTTTTTAGAGTGCTCAAAACCCTTCACCACCATCATCTCAACTACATCACCTCTATCATCGCCAATCACCTTCGTCACCAATCACCAACAATAGTATTACCGCTACCAAATTAAGATCCCTAAACCCCATCCTCAATGTAACGACCCAAAAATCCACAGTAAAATTTTCATTTTTGAATGCACTTAAAACACGTATATCTTTTAAATCCAAGTTTTCCAAAACATTGTTTAATTAAAACATTTAACAGAGTATTCCAAAAATATTGCTAATTGAAACATTTATCAGAGTTCGTCCCAAAAACCACATATTGTGGAAGACACAGGTGTGCGCTGCGATCAAGCCGGTCCTTCCTTTCCAAACCAATGATACCTGAAACCATAAACAAAACTTTAAGCACGAAGCTTAGTAAGTTCCCCATAGCATACCCCACATAATCACATAAACCATATCAATCGCATAACCATGCATGTACACATTTAAAGATGCCATGGAAACCCTCCAAGGTCTTATACATATAATCACATAAATCATATCAAATACACAAGTCAAGCTATAACATATAGGGATCCCCTGGAAACTGGAAACCCTCCAGGGGTTTTACTCCGGGTGCCCTGGAAACCCTCCAGGGTCTTAGCCCACTGCCATGGGAACCCCCACAAGGTCTTCACTAAATACCAATCAAACCATACATACAAACATATGAGCTAAACATGCAAACATATAAGGATGCCCTGGAAACCCTCCAGGGTCTTAGACCGGGTGTCATGGGAACCCCCACATGGTCTTAGCCCAATGCCATGGCATAGGAACACCCCCCCCCCCCCCCCCCCCCGCACCCCACATGGTGTTAACTAAGGATGCCATGGAAACCCTATTAACTTAGGAACCCCCTGAGGTCTCAACCTAGAATGTCGTGGAAACCCTCCAGGGCTTACACCTAGGTGCCCCGGGAACCCCCCCGAGGTCTTCCATGCAAATATCACAAAGACAACTAGCATATCACATTCTACATAATCAATTATCATACCACCTAGCACAAAATCAGCTAGCAGATCTAATAACACATAATGGGCCGGCCTTGGTGCCTTCGACCCATTGGTATGGTGAGGAGACTCACCTGGCACTGCTGAAGTCCCACGGATAATACCTCCATTGTTGGTTGGGTTCCCATTAAAATGACACCCCATTAATAATTGGGTTCCAATGCATAACCATAACTCCATACTTGGGGTAAGGAGACTGTCTTACCCTAACCTAGTTTGGTTCAAAACAAAAGACCCAAACTCAAACTCTAAAGCCCAAACCCAACTAATCAATCAAGGCCTAAATTATGGCCCAATTTTCCAAATTGGGCCCAAACCTCTATATGAGCTTATCTTAAGGCCCAATCATTTATTTTAGTCCAAACACTTGGCATTCTGATGGCCCAATAGCTAATAATCCCAAGGCCCACTTATGGCCCAATTTTTCAAATTGTGACTAAGCCTATCCAATGGGCCTTATCTTAAGGCCCAATAATTTCCTTAGTCCATAAGCATGTTCCCCATTTGGCCTACGAAGGCCCACAACAAGTCAGTCCAAGAAGTGGCCTAATAAGAATCCAAACCCAATTAGGGTTTTTCACATAAAATGATGATTAGGGCTGTGTTCCTACTTAACCCATTAAGGACTTAATCCATTAAGTCCAATATTGCCTTAAGTTAATTGCAAAGAATCATTAATTAATATTTCAAGTCTAGTAAATAATTCCAGTGCGGGACCCGATCAATTCCCAAAATTAAGGTTTCATGACATTAGGGTTTTTGAAACCCTAATTAAGGTTTCCAACCCAAATACTAGCCAATTAGGTCCAAAGATTAAGGTTTAGACTAATTAGGGTTTCACTGGCTCAATTAGGGTTAAATATGTCGGGCACCACCCACTACCACCTCGGGTAGTGGTGGTCAACGGCGACTCGCGGCGGTGGCCAGCACCTTAGGGTGGTGGTTATGGTTCTATTCTAATCATGTCCAAACATCCCAAAAGCAATCTAAGCATATGCAAAGCACACCACCACCCAACATGGCGGCTTTTGGCGGCAACCACCACCCTACGGTGGTGGTTATGAATTTCCTTGACCATTTTGGTCACTAATTACAATTATACAACACAATATCCCAAAATAAACACAAACACACACACACACACACACGAGGATACACACAAAGCCACCCTTGTGGTGGCTGGCGGTGGTATAAGGTTGCAGCCACCACCCTACGGTGGTGGTGATGGGTTTTCCGGCCATATATTACGCAAACATCTCCAAAAACACACTCTTCCAAGGATACACTCACATAGCCACCACCTCACGATGGCTTGTGGTGGCAGAAAGCAGTTTCAGGGCAACAACCACCATGGTCGGCTGTCATGGTGGGTTTTTCTCCCGATCTCCGGCCAAGCAATCACACAAACACAACAAACAAAATCAGCAACAACATCACATGATAAATTCGAACAAACCACCCACCTGGTGGCGTGCAACGTTTAATGTTCGGCAACAGAAAGGAATAGTCATTGGGGGCAGCGGTGGTGACGAAACAACGGAATAAGGTGGAGAAGGAGAATGAGCCAGAAAAGCAACTCGTTCATGAACCGTGCGACGACGATGCTTACAGCTTCACTTATTAGTCTTCGGTGGCTCCTATGGTTCACCAACGTCTCTGGCAGCAGCGACAGATGGATGGAACCTGCTGGTGGTCTTCGTCGTCACCGGAAAAAGGAAAGTCGACATTGGTGAATGGAGCTCAGTAGATCGGAAAGGTAGGAAGTCGGGTGGTTGCTTGGTGGCCGCTAGCTGGTCGGAGAACGACTAGGTGAATGGCGGCAGCGGAGAGTCCTACCTGACGGCTGAGACAAGTTCCTTAGGGTTAGGGTTTGGATGAGGGGTGACGGGTTATATACCCCGATCCCCCATAACTCATTTGCATAATGTCGCAAATGGTCCCTCCCTTCAGAAACACTTTCGAATTAGCTTCACTATTTATGTATTTAGCCCCAGGCATCCAAAATCCCTTCAAATTAGGTACAATATTTTACCAAGCAGCTCCTCCCTCTACAAATTATTTTCAACTGAAGTCCTTATGGTACCAAATGGCCCCTTCTCTACAAAACCTTTTCAATTTAGGTCTAAAATTAACTTTTTAGCCCCCTCCCCCCCCCCCCCCCCCCCCCCCGAGAAAAAAAATCCAAATTATATCATTTGGCTCCCGAAACCTATATCCTGCTAAATATTATTGATTTTAGGGCCATTATAAAATAATATAAAATATAAATTTACATCTTGGGGTTCCGGTTTTATTATTTAATTACTATATTTCAAACAGGATGTTACAACTCTCCCCCACTTAAATTAGATTTCGTCCTCGAAATCATTCCTCACCACTCCTGACACGCTAGACAACTTAAGCAACACCGCCGCAACCACAAGTATTCCTTAGCCTTTCAAAGGCGACCAAAACCATCTCTCGTAGGGTTCTAAAACAAAAAGATGAACGAATTCCTTGCAGCATGATCACTTCTACTCCGTCTGAAATCTGTAGTCTCGAGATGGTCTGTATACCTAACAAACCACCCGTATCGAATCATTGCAGAGTTCACTGCACTTATCTACCAACCGACTATTAAACTCTTGATATTATTTAGTCCAACTGTATACAACTTAGTGTATGCTCCGAATGACAAGCAACTCCACACACAAACCCCAAATCACTGAAACCACTCCAACTCATCTTGCTGCCTCATAGTTGCTTTTTTTTAGAACAGCAAGATCTCCCTGGTCCCAACTCGTTTGCCAAATATCTGAAACACCGTACACCTACCCGATTGCTGAGCCAAAATACACATACATAACAACCTCATATCATATACGATCACCAACTACCCATCTTTTCCTGATTCCAACATGTCGTGGCTCTGTTACAGATAGAACCAGCCCGAGACACATCACAACTGCTTAAGCTAGCATTGAACCAAACCCATTCATTACCATGGAATCTTGCATTTGACACCCTTGGCATATAGATTCCCCAAATTTCATCTCACTAATATGGAATCCTGTAATTGCATAATGCACAACGATGTCCTGATATCCTTACTTGACCGATAAGTAAATACCCTAGAGTCATTTCCCCGGGACTACCAATCTTGCACCTGGTCCAACCACTAGATTCCCAAGAGATCAGTATCGAGGCTCCCCAGCCTAGCCCCTCTGCATCATATACTGATTATCCACATGATCCTGTAACTCAGAATCCTAACCCTTGACTCAACAGTCTCTACCAGTTCCATCCTGAAATCCCATAATCATCTGGGCTCGCCTACCCTGGTCGGTGTGCCCAAAACACGAGTTTATCTACCTTTCATTGCCAACCCTGGCCGGTGTGCCCAAAACACGAGTTTATCTACCTTTTATGCTCGTGAACATCATGTAGATAGTCTAATTCGCACCGATGCTTACCATCCATGGCCTTTCCATACTCTACTATCACATCGTCGCACCTATCGAGCCAAATCCTATATCCCATCACGAGTTCGGGTCGCACCTATGGATTGCCGCTGCTCAATTTGCATAATCAGGGCGATGCCAACCGGCGATTAGGAGTTTCTTAAACTCCCACCAACACAACCTAGGTCTAAGCAGCCACTTGTTTCTCCCCCACTTGGACTCGACAATGCTCTTTCACCTCTTAGACATTATGGATCTCCGATCCATTTCCATCAATATGCGTGACCCGCCCAAATCCTGCACCGATAACATAAGCGACCCATAGTTAGCCAAACACAATGATCACTTAGCTCTGAAATCCTAAAGAATACTCTTGTATTCTTAAACAATTGGATGATCCAATCACTTCCCAATGCGCCCTTTTACAAAAGAATTTCGAAGGCAAATCAAATTTACCACCATCTTACCGTTGCCTATGGATTCGTAAATGCTACGGGCTACCCCGCAGTCTCACAACACTCTCGCCTCATCACAACGGTCCAAAATCTTACTGTCGATTCATCAGATCAGACACCCTAAGTCGAGCATTCACTTGTAATGTCACCTGTTGACTCGATAAATCCTGATACGCTTGTAGCGACCCATTGTCCTGGAGTGATAACTCCACCGTACGGTTTCCCGCTTGTGCTGCATTGTATCCGGCCCTGCTGACCTCTCGAAAGTTGATCCGAAATTTTGGCACTCTTCCCGGTACCCTCCAATATATACACCTGATTTAAAACTTTCTTCTCGAGGTACTCCAAATCAATCTTTCGCCCTCGGGCTCTGGGATCCATATCATTCAGGGTCTCACACCCTGACACACTCACCAGCTCAATCGTCAACGGTTGAACCACAATAGATGGAGCAACCTATGCTCTAAACCGGCTACAAACTACTCCCAAGACATAGTCACTAATCCCAAAGCACAATAGATCGCACAATCAAACCTTGCCGCTTGATAGAAGATCCAAGGTGAACTCAAAATCCTAGCAGTCCTCCCGCTAACTAGCTCACCACCGGAGTCGGGACCAAACCTTGGTCCTTCCCATGCGTGCTCATCCTCATCCTCCAAATCAGCTATTCCCACGGTCCAAGCATAACCAAGAATTATCCTTCCCATAGGTTTCTTAGATTCTCCAAGACTCTCACTGATTCGACTATGGATCCTATGCTTTCAGTAGTACGGGCCTAATCCTACCTTCCACACCTATCCATACTTTCCTCAGCAATCCTCCCAAATCCTCTAAGTCACCTACTCCACCGATGCACCAAATATCTGATAAACAGCAGCACACTACCTACCGAAGCAACTCCTAGGCTCCCCCTAGGTTCTCAACCTCACCTAACCGCCCCACTAAACTCACTGGAGCATATCCTAGGCTTTCCTGGGTTCCTAACCCACCCAGTCCTCAGCTGCTGAAAGATTCACCAATGATTTCAAATAGCTACCTCATTCATATAGCCACATGTAGCAGAGATTGGATAATACTTCAAATAAAAGACTCACCCCTAGAATGGTGGGACTCAGACAAAAACTACGCAATAGGGTCAAGCCCATCACTCTGAGATTATCTGGCCTATGCCACATTTGACTTATGATATCCACTTAGTAGCTAACTCACATTACTAAGAGTCCTACAAAGCACAAAGCAAGCAACATTCAGACAAGGAAAAAACAAACCAACATACTCCAATCGAGAAATTCTATCTACACATACAATTCGCAATCAGGTGGCTCTTGTCACTAATCTCATCTTAGGCTCACTGTAAGGTAATCTCCGACCCACAAACTACCATAGAACATTAGGCCCACATACCACAACTCATGTTGTCCAGATCCACCCTCACTGTTCGCTGCCTTATGCATGCACATTATACACAGAACAGGATATAAGGCCATGATGAGAATAAAATCCTCTTAGATCGATAGATTCAAATAGATAATAAAAGATAATGACAAGAATGGGAAACGATGAACACAAAGATGAATCAAACGTGTGTCGAATGATTAATATGCTCTATCTCAGAAGAAATCAATATGAATTGCTACTATAGAGATATGCTAGGGTTACATTATGATAAGTAGAATGATGATCAAAAGCATAAATAATATAATGCATGCATGCATGCACTATATATATACTAAACCCTAAATCAAAATCATGGCTGGACAGGACCACACCGAGAACACTAATGGACCGAACTACTAAGCCCAATGACGCAATCACTTGGACTCAACAATCTCACCCTTTGTGTCAATTGAGGCGAGAGACCACTTCGAGTGAGCAATGGTTGTTTTCTTCACAGCCTAGAATAGCTTCGGTATGAGGGCAAGGAGAGTTTGACGAAAGTTGATATACCACTGAAGCATATCCGAAAACAGCTTCCTGTCTGCATCACTGTTCTGATCGCACCTGTATATGATCTCGAGAATATGCTCCGAGCATGAGGTGGAGAACAAGTGTTTGTCAGCAAGAGCGAACAATCATTTCTAACTTTCGCCCCTGGTGAACATGACTGTGTGGAACTGTGGATCGATCTTCCTCTTCATCATTACATTGATATCGCTTGCCTTTCCAATTGGTTTGATAGTGGGCTTCTTTCTTAGGGCAGAGGCGCTCTCCTAATCCATCTTCACGACTTCAAGAATATAATAGACCATCATTTGCTTGATATGATCAATAATTGGCTCATATTCTTGTTGATTGGTCAGTAAGCTATTATTGAGAAGGATCCAGTCATGAGGGTTCAGATAATGCAGATCAGCAAAGGAAATGATATGGACCGAACTATATGTACCTCGAGTCACTTTGAATTTGATGTTGATGAACTTCCCTGTCGAAGTAGGTTTCAACACCTTAACCGTTGTGATCTTCTGATAACTCCAAGTAAGGTGTTGTGGTTGAGAGAATGTAAAATAATACTCTATCAAGTCTTGATCAACCTTCGGGTCAGGAGAAGAGACGGCAACAGTTGACTCAAATTAATGAAATATAAATGCCTTTCGGGTGATCACCATGTCAAATTGCGAATCCTTGGAATTTTCAAAATTGAAAGAAAGGACTGGTTCGAGCCAATGTGTGCTTGGCGATTTAATCACTTCCTTCAGAAGTTTTTCCATCATCCATAGAGGGAACATGGATTTCCTTCATTCCATGGCATTGTTCGCTTCTTTTTGCTTCTTTTCCCTTTCAATTTCTTCATTTGCCATACGTAGCTTTTCCCCAATCTCTCATTCATTTTGTTTGACTTTAAGATTTTCAGATTTGGAGGCTTTCCCTTCGATTTCGATCACATATTTGATTTCATCCTCATCATCATCACAAATTTGTTTCTTTCATTTGTCCCTCATGCTGCCCGAAGCTTCATTACCCTTTGGTTCATCAGTGACTCTTGGGTGTGGGATAGGTTTGCTTGTTGGAGGCTGTTGAGACTGACTTTGGCTAACATCTTCTCCACTTGTTTCGGAGGAACAACTAACTTCGGAACACCTTCTATTCTGCTTAGAATGTCTAAAGCAGGATGCAATTTCTCAGTCAAGTGGCGTCGAACCGAGATGGTGAGAACTGAGTCATACACCTCCAGAAGATGCAGAAGGATGGAGCGCACATCAACAACACTACTCTTGATGACCAATCGCTCTAACTTGAGTTCGTTATTCTCTTTTAAAGCCTAGTTGAGATTCAAAGCTTGAGTTTTGATAGCGGTGGTCTTGAGAGCCAGTTCATCCATTATTTTGTTCTCCATGGCTAGATCAGCTTGAAGTTTATTGAGACGCTGATTGACAGAAGACTAAAGCTCATTGTAGTCGGATTTGATGGTGAGGCGTGCTTCCTCAAAATGCTTCTTTTCAGCCTGTAACGAGCTGGTGAGAGTATCAACTGAAGCATTCACCATCTGAGTGTTCTTCAATGCTGCAGCCTGAAGGGAATCAAGGAAAACATGGGCATCAGAAATTAATTTTTTGAGATTTGTGGTCGCCTGCTTGCAATTTGTTGTGGATTCATCAACTGCCATAGAAGCTTTCTAGCATGAAGCAGTGGAAGCATCCACAACTTTAACAGCATTGGAAATGGTAGTGTCATGCTCTTTGACAAAGGTTGCCAAAAGAGCCTTGATTGCAGCTACAGAATATGCCTGAGTTGGAGGAGAGGAAAAAGAAGAGAGCATCTGATCAAGCTTTTCATTAAGATTCTATAGATGCTTCTTCGCGACCGAAACATCATCATCATCATCGCTTTGTACACGATATGGGCTAAAATAAACCGAATCAAATTCCATTTTGGCTCCGCCGAGAACAGTGTCAGATTCGTGTAAAAAGAGGTGGGGATAAAGGTTTTGAAGTAATTGGTGGTTGAGATTCTGAAGTAGGTGCCCCCATATCAGATACGTTGACACGAACTTGTGGTTGAGTGGTGGGTGTAGTGGTTGTAGGTGTTGTTGTGGTAACCTCAGTGAATAAAGGAGCTGGAATGGGAATTGAGGTTGTAGTGGAAGAGGAAATGGGTGGAGGAAAAGGAGCTATAGTAGTTGGAACCGATTGAGTAGGAGAAGCAGGCGGTGAGTTTCGATAACCTTCATGATTTAGTGAGGGAGGAGGCAAATTACCTCTTAGTGAACTTTCATGTTAAGAGACATCATCATCAGATTCAGGTTTGGGCTATGGATCAGAAGGAACATAGTCTGAGTCACTTGATGAAGGAGCATTTGGCTTATTCCCCTTCTTCTTTGTCTTACGTTTCTTTGAAGCCGAAGAAGTGGCTTGATCAGGCTTTCGCTTCTTGGGAGTAGAAACTTTAGAAGATTGACCTTCCATTTTACCTTTCTTTTTCGGCTTCTTCCCTCATTTCGCTGGTTTGTCTGCTACATCGAGCGAACTTTGCATTTCAGGAGTAAGTTGTCTTGGACCCGAAGAAGGGAGTTTCTTGTACTTATTCACCAGTTTGCTTTCAGTGGAGACACAACGGTACATTGACTCCGGAACCGAACCAATAAAGATAAACTTTGATAGATCAAAAACGATGACTTTGTCATGTGAAACGTAACAATTGATGACACCAAGGAGTCAGCCATTGTTGGAACTTGAAATTTCTCCATCGCCCAGTGAGTGACTAGGGTCCAAAACCTAGCACAGGAGATTTCGGAATAGCGTGAAGCATAGCTAAGACTTTGAACCAGTTGAGACCATAAGATGGATCCAAAGTCTATGTTAACCCCATGGTACAAACTATAAAGAAGGGTCATAAATGCCTTCCTCACCCCATCTGAACCAGCAACCCGCTCCGATAAGCCTTTGAAGAGAAGTGTAAAAAGTCCATTCCACTGAGGAGGAAGACATGACTTCTTCAACTTGGTAACAGTGGTGAGAAGCTCAGTATACCCCATATCATAGAACATTAGGAAGAGCTGAGTAGCCGAAACAGTATCAAGGTTGATCATGGAGTCATCAATAGCCATCCTTAGCAACAAGAAGAATCGAGTCTTTGAAATTGATGCTTTGTGATTGAAGATCTCGAAGAAGATCCTTTCCTTGACCTTGTCGTAGACAGTAGTGGAGTAGACTTGTGAAAGCAACGACATCGGAACGTACTCCACCTTCGTTAGTGCAACAACAAGTGGTGAATATTTGAGGCATTCAACCACTTGGAGCATGTATGGATCATACTGGAATGGTTACAAATCAATGATGAGATTCTGATTGGGTTTGATTGTAAAAGGAGATGACTGAGCAGACTTTTCATGAACAGAGAGAGAATACGCCGTATAGCTCTTGAGAGAATTTGGAGGTGATAAGAGTATAAACAAAATTTGAGAAATTGCTTTATACCATTACCATGTGAGAGAGAAATCTAGAGTCATGAGTGCACAATCTGTTGACGTATCGCCTGAAAAAGCGCGATTTGACAACTGTTACCCCGAAAAATGTGTCAGGCGGTGTGAGAACGGAAACGATTCAAATTCACGTGCCTTTAAAACCTTATCCTTTCATCTTCTCTTTAAATTTTGAAATGATCCAAATTCCCTATGAGATCTCGAGTCACCCTTTCGCTTCATATGGATTTATCATCAAAGAAAATTGAACCGAAGATCATAAAGATCTTTGTGCAAGAGTGTCTTAATTGAAAAGAAATAAAGCAAATTATTTGTGGGATTTAAGTGATGTCTATATAGACACGAAACTATAGATTCCGGGCATGAAGCACTTCCTTCAAAGTCAAGAGAGACTTAGAAGTGTCAGTGTGGTTTCCTGTTGAAATACGATCAAATGTTTATTAAGAAACATTGAAAGGCATCTTTTCAATGATTAGTTATTTTGGGTGGCTTCGCTTCAACTGAACTTCAGTACTTGACATAAGCCCAAAAGTTGGATGAAGTACTTGTGAGACTAGTGTGGCCTATTGAACAAGTAGGTGAGATAATATATTCAGTGACTCGATGAGAAAGATGTTGAAATCTTAAAAAAAAACTGGATCTTTTGGGAAGAAAAGTCTTGGTGTTAGACAATTCATAAAGATTGCACAAAAATAAAAAAGATTTCAAAGTGTAGACCGTCAATTCATTTAAGGTATTGGTTTTTGGGTCTCACCTAGCACGTGGTGAAAGGAAACTAAGATCATCAACGTAGATATTGGGTAACCATAAACCTCAGTTATTAAAGCTGAGAGTCTCAAGGGTTACAATTATGAACTGAAATGAGATGGAGAAATAATAATAGGTGGTTAAAGAATCGAAAGTACCTCTGCTATTAAAATAGACTAAGCAGATAACTCTTAATTCGATATGAGAAGAGTAAGGTACCTCATGACTTGAGTGATATTACCAACCCAATTGGGAATAAACGATTGGTATATATTGAATCATTAAGGCTTCACTCAAAGTCTTGGAGGCTTCGGTCAACATACAACAACATTCTTCTAGGGACACTTAACTAGTACATAGATAGAAAATTTATACATGCCCCAGCTCCATCATGAGATTGCATCTGTGATACTGAATTGTAAAAAGAAAATATTTTTGGATTTTAAGAATTTTCTGAAAAAGAAATAAAATCAGAAAAGAAAATATTTTTTATTTTATGAATTTTCTGGAAAAGAAATAAAAACACAAAATAAAATATTTTTGAGTTTTATGAATTTGAAGACATAAAGCAAAAATTATACATAATATACAAAGGATATGCGAGTTCCAAACAAGAAGATGAAACAATCGCTCGCTTTTAAAAAAAATTATAAGAGGCGAAATAGACCGAGCCTTCGGTTCATTTCGGTTCCCAAAAAATTAGGAGCCGAAATAGACCGTGCGTTCGGCTCATTTCGATTGTTAGAAAATTTTAAGAAAGTGAAAGCGAAAGTTATAGTTAATGAAACGAGTGTGGTTTTGGAACTGACTCGGCTTCCATCATTCCTAAGCCTTGTAGTATCTTATTAAATGATGCTTCAGGCCAGGCCTTAGTAAAGATGTCAGCTAATTGATCAGAGGACCGAACGAAGTGAATTTCAACATTCCCGTCTTCAACGTGATCCTTGATGAAATGATTGATGGGTTTTGGTCATAAGACATCCTATGTGCTCATACAAACCCTAAAGCTTGGATCTAGGTTTCTCTATTGTGCATACTTTGAATCCAAGACTTGAACCCTAATTCTAGCATATGGAAATCAGAATTCACATGTAAATAGGTTTAAGAACATACCTTGATTGTTATATAGCAATAACAATCCAATTCCTCCTTGAATTGACCTTGGAAAGCAGAGAGTCACAAGTGTCACTCCTCTAATGGCTTACAAACACCATAAGCAAGTGGAGAAGGTATATAGAAAGAGGAGGGAGGTTAGAATTCGTATTTGGGACCTCTTGGGAAGGGATACACGAATTCATAACCCTAGGGGTGTTTATATAGGTGTAGAGATAGGGTTTCAGTCATTATCCTTATCTAGTTGATTATCCATTAAGCAACCAATAAGATAATCCTTGAATCCTTATCATACTCAAATTCTAAGGCTTTCCAACCTTAAATTCGTTCACCACCCTTATAAGATAATCCTTACCTTATTTTGTAACTATCACATAATTACAATTCAGCCCCTCAAGTTTAATTAATTACACTTGATCACAAAATTAATCTTCAATTAATTATTGACCAATATTAATTAAACAAATATGATTTCTCCTTTAATATATCATCCTTATAACATATTAATAAATCATATTATCCTCTCTTCCTATTTATTTCTCCAATCAAGTTGCTTTGGTGAAGGCAACCCAAAAGGACCATGCACCATCGGGTCAAGTACATACCAAAATAGTTATGGACTTAGACACTAATCCAACAGTCTCCCACTTGGATAAGTCTAACAACTATTCTGCGTATGACTTCAGATCCCGATCTGCAATCGTAGCTTTCCAAAGTCGCTGTCAACTCTGATCATATCAAATACGCGTGTCCTTAGATAAGGGATCATATATTCCTCCATTCTAGATATCATATGAGATATGATTTCTAATCATTCTCTTTGTACTACTTCTCGATTTCTGATTTATGACGACTGACTAATTGAACAAATCAAATTAGCCCTAGCCCGGCCGAGCATTTACGTTTGTCATCACTAAACCATCGAGGGGCCCAAAGATATCGCTTTTATCCTACTTTGGATAAAAGGAACGGATAAACTTTGATACAATGCTTGCTTGTACTCACGCACCGAATCACACACAACAATATGTTTTATAACACCAAGTTACTAGTGCGTTTACATATTATCAACGTGCAACCGATTTGCAAGATACAACTCACACATCTCGGTTTCAAGAATATAAGATGTTATCGTCTCACCAATCACTCGTGATACAATCCATGGAGTGATCCAGGTGAGCGTGGGTTTAATCCAATGCTCAAATCATATTCATAAGCACTCATGAACGTTGCAGCAAACATTTGCTTATGTCTAATACTCTTTTAGACAATCCACACACCAATTCACGACAGTCTTCATTCATACCTACTTCCAACATATGAACGACTGTGGCCCGTTTGAATAATTCGATTATTCTTAATAAATTCAATTATTCTGGAAGTCAAAACATGCAAAGTGAAACACAAGAATAATACTAATCCCATATGGCCTCAAACCTTTGAGTATAAATAAAACTCCTTTTATTTATCACCATATCGATTACTCATTATTTGTCGTTTCGGGTAATCAACTTCTTACTTGAATTCCAACACTTGTCTCATGCTCCTAGCATGCACACAATGTTTACCTATGGTTCTTACTTTGTGAAATAGATCACATTGAACACATTTTCAATCCTCCAAATCACAACTCCAAATCCGTTTTTCATAAGTCAAAGAATATCAAATTCTTGCTACTTATAGAATATGCTAGATTCTAACATTCTATGCAACTATCCTTTCGTAATGTCACTGCACCAAAGTCACAAAGACTATTGCCAATGATATTACAAAGTCCTCTATCGGAGATTGTTACAAGACAATTCCATAGATGTGATGTCTCTCACTCAAAGTACTTTCTTTGAACACCCTTTTGCATAGAAGTTTCTAATCTGGTCATAGATTTCTCAATATTCAATTCCCAATATGGACACACTTCCATATGTTGCATATGACAACTCATTCTTAATAGAATCTTATCTATTCGTAATGATGTCGATATGGTCCATCCAATATGGAAACATTTCCATATTTTCCAATACTATACTTCCAACTACTCACAAGCGACCAATCCTCGTCGAACTTGGATTGTCCTTTGATAGTTGTTTAATTATTTTAGTCTAAACCGATTCTTGTCCTTTTTCCCTCTAAATGTGCTCGACATTTGGAAAAATTTTAGAATGGTCAAACATTAAGGTATTTGCAATCGATCCTATACCCGAAGCGTATGGGACACGACGCATAATGTTTTATTTGCTATGTTCTCAAAATTCGAATTGTGAAGAGGGATGCCGTAATCATAATCGAAATTTTAAGAACACACTTTGTACCTTTGACTAAATTTTATTAACATTTCTCAACCTAAACCTTTAGATTTGAAATGAAGCATAATATTCTCTCCCTTAATTATAGCAAAACAACTCTTCAACTATTGCGACTTTGCAAAGTATGACTCTTGTTTTCTATAATTAATATTGCTAATCTTGCAATACTTTCCTTAATAATCATACAATCATAACTTTTATGCTCCCACTATCTTGATGATTATTATAACACATAACACTTATGCTCCCACTAGCTTCGACATGTATTCTTAAACATCTTAACTTCCAGAAAGACAATACCTATTGAATTTCTTGAGTCCATGTTTCTAATACATAGTGCTTTGATAATCTTTTATCAAGGTTTCTTGAACTTATACACATTTGCCTTCGATAGTCCATATGTGTGTCTTAAACAATTAAGACTAATTGCCAAACCTCATAATTCAAATTATGGAAAGGGATGCCGTAACCATAATTGAATTCGAGAATGCAATTTTACAATCACTATCTTCTTAAAATCTTTCTTAGTGAAAGCATTTTCTCACAATCATTTTCATGAAGGAGGAAATCTTATGACACTTAGATTTAAATAGTGTATAAACGTTCCTATCCATGTGAATTTGTCAAAACCAACGTTTACGACAAATTCAAACTCATATGGATCGAACTTTCTTAATCTTGATTTCTTGCCTCATGGTAGCACAGCTGCCCACCACGTCTTCCAAGTAATTAAGCATCTCACCCTTTCTTATCAATGTATCTTTCATTGATTAAGGTGCCTTGCCTTTTATGCATTCAAGATGAGAACTCATAGAACTCATATGCATAATTAACTCAATTGGAACAACACATAATCAAAATAATGTCAATACGATAGGTTGTCAACCTCAACTCGTGTGCTAGTGATGATTGGTAAGGTTTATTTGATTTGTTCTTGAAACCTTTCAAGACCATTAAGACTCCCACTGACTCCTTGACATATACGATTCTCTTGTCAAAACATTTCTTGACAAACAAATATTCAAGAGTTAGTGTAGCTTTTATCAAAACACTTCATAAATTGGTCCAAGTTGGTCTTTGTCTTATTCAAGACATCACAATCTTACCACATTTAATGAAAGTTACAAACCTTCTTAATACTTATCACTCATTGTCACAATCTTAACTTTAAGATTTATCATTGGAACGAAGTATGATTGACTTATTGATTTAACCATTTCTTCAATTCTTGATTCCTCTTCTTAGACATTCAATTGTACTAAGACTCACTTAGAGGATCAATTGAGATATGGTTCTTAATCATTAAGATCTATCATAAAGCATAAAAGCTACTCTCCCATCTTCTTAGAATGGAGAAACTTTTATCTTTCTGCCTACTTGATTCTTCTTATTCGTTCTGCTATTGATCTAAACCCTTTAATCAATTCAGAATTACACTTAATCTTGTAAGTATAATCATATTTACTAAACCTTTAGTAAATCATGACGAATATCATTGTTACTCTTATGGTGGACTTGATCAACACGCAACATTGTGTGCTCGATCTCTTATTCCTTCACTTGGCACTTTGTCAATGAATTTGTCTAATTTCCAAATATGAAATTTCTCATTCATCGTGCATCCATGTTGCATGATTCCAAGTTTCTGTCCAAATGAAACTTAGGCGATGAGAAACTCTCCTTATTTGGTAAATTCGTGATTTTTCCATAAACACCATAAATAAGAATCATATCCATTTGTTGTAGAAATATTCAAACACCAATTTTCATAACGATTTCATTGCAAGGAAATAAACAAATAAATAAATAAGTCAAACGAAAATTTATTTTATTTATAAAAGCAGCGGAAAACATTTGTCCTTACAATGCAAAATCCATTGAAAACTATGTATTTCAAGGAAAATTTTCTAACAACTCTATCATAACTTTCTAAGATCAAAATCTAATCTTCAAGTCCATGCGATCAAGATCCATTCCTTGTGATTAGATTCATCTTGCTCTTTCACCAAGCTTCCTTTCTTTTCACCGATCCTATAAAACATTCAAATGCAATCTTATTACATTATGTATTAAGAATTAATGAATAGGAACTTAATGGAGTTAGATAGTGGATTTTACCTGAAGCGCAGTCATACTCTTTGACTCTCCCAGCTTCTGGACTCTTCAGGCTTTTTGGGCAGACTTGTATCCAACGCCCTTTCTTTTGGCAGCAAACGCAGGTCGGTTCTCCTAGAACGTCCTCGGAAGTATGGTCGGTTGACTCTCCCAACAAATACGCTCCATTGCTTCGCCAAATCATTTCTGATTCAGTAGCAATGAGCATGTAAGTTAGGTCAATGAGGTTGTCATCATGATTCATCATATAATACTTTCTTTTGAACTCATTATATGATTCTGGAAGTGACTGCAAAACCCAATTCACAGCCAACTCATTCGGGAATGACACACCCAACATTTTCAACCTATCAATGTGTGATTTCATTCCTAGAACGTGGGCACACACGGGTTTACCATCTTCATGTTTCATTTCCAATAGGGCTTTAGTGATATTGAACCTTTCAATTCTTCGATCTTGTGGGTTGGGGAGAACTATAGGAGGAGGAAGAGGAAGTGAAGCATGATTTCTTGTTCCTCGATTGAATCGTGGAATACCATCTTTATGTGGAATGCTTGTTCCACGGGATTTGGGAAGACCATAGTTGTCGAACTTTGACATCTACAAAACGGGAGAAAAACGAATTCAAGTTAGTTGATAGAATGAGCCCTTAGTAAATCACCCAAATGAGATACTAAGGCTAGGACCCAACACAATATTCTACAACTCGGGAGAGGGATGCCGTAACCCTAATTGCAGAATATTTGAAGGTAAGTGAATGACGATTCACTAATTTCCACCATGAAAAACGAAAAAGAATTTTAAGTTTTAAATCTATGAAAACTCCTAGATCCTTTGAGATACATTGAACTTTCAATGGCATGTTTATATCTCGATATGCCCCTCTTGTTTGTGACTGGGATGCCGAGGATCACAAAGCGGGTGTGAATAACCATGCAAACTACATGGTGCCCTCACATGTTACAGTCACCTATTCGATGTGCCGGTAAACCACACACGCTCCACCGAACTATGACAAACATTGAGTCACCCTTTGCTACCTTTGCTTAGACCCATTTAGTGTGCCGGTTAACCACACACGCTCCACTAACGTCTTCGCTAGGGCACAAAGTGTAATTTCATGGAATTGCATCAATTCACTTTTGCCTAAGTAACTAAGATTGGGAATTTTATAAAACATTTAGTTACTTGATAATTCATTATACTTATAATGGAAGGTTTCGTCCTATCCTACCCGTTCGGCTAACGACCCTCCACTAGTCAAGAGTGCGGTGGGTAAGAGTGGATACCCATTCAATCGCCATTTTATAGGCAATTTCCTTAAACACCCCTTATAGACCAGCTTCGTGAATGAGGCCTACTAACGGTAAGACTGACTTTTAGTTATACATATATATAATGTTAGACTTTTAATGTTATATATAGTATAGGGTGTATTTTATAACTTTTAAAATACTATGTGGTTAACTTTAACAATTACACTTTTAATTCTATTAAATGGTTAACCTAAACTTTAATGGATTTATTAAACCTCCTTTAATTATACACCTTAATTAATTAATAAAACCATAAGGGTGTGATGTGAACTCTTTCAAAACAATACTAGAGTTTTAGATTTTAACATTCCTAATTAAACTTTTAATCAACTTTTAAATTCCAAAACTTGAGGGCAAGTTTTGAAACATTTCAACACATTAGGGTTTAGAATTTAAATATGCATCAAAATTAAACTATTTAAATCAAAATTTAAATTCCAAAACTTGAGGGCAAGTTTTGAAACCTTTTTCAAAACATTAGGGTTTCAACTATTTAAATTTCAAAACAACAAAACTTTTGGGGTTCAAATTTAAACTATAAAACCTAAAGGGTCAAATATGAATCTTTTCACAACAACAAGGATCAAATAACAAATAATTCAAATTGACATTTAATCATATGATTATCCATATTTGATGATTTCTTGCAAAACAATTTATCAATTTACTTAAAATAATTAAGCAATTATCTTATAAGGAAACAATTATCTTATTAATTGATAAATATCTTTAATTAGATTAAAAATATAGTCAAATATATCATATAATCGGATTAATATTAATCTAACATGATAAGGTAATTATCCATAAGCAAAAACAGCAAGAAATCCCGAAGTACCCTCCTTCTGACGAGTTGACTCGTCGAGTCAGCCTTGGACTCGTCGAGTCACCTTGGACTCGGCGAGTTCAGCCATGGACTCGGCGAGTCCAGCCTCCAGAATGCAAAAAATCGAATTTTTCAGTTACAACAAGCATCAATACAATAGAAACCAATCAAGGCTCTGATACCACTGATGGGTTTTGGTCATAAGACATCCTATGTGCTCATACAAACCCTAAAGCTTGGATCTAGGTTTCTCTATTGTACATACTTTGAATCCAAGACTTGAACCCTAATTCTAGCATATGGAAATCAGAATTCACATGTAAATAGGTTTAAGAACATACCTTGATTGTTATATAGCAATAACAATCCAATTCCTCCTTGAATTGACCTTGGAAAGCAGAGAGTCACAAGTGTCACTCCTCTAATGGCTTACAAACACCATAAGCAAGTGGAGAAGGTATATAGAAAGAGGAGGGAGGTTAGAATTCGTATTTGGGACCTCTTGGGAAGGGATACACGAATACATAACCCTAGGGGTGTTTATATAGGTGTAGAGATAGGGTTTCAGTCATTATCCTTATCTAGTTGATTATCCATTAAGCAACCAATAAGATAATCCTTGAATCCTTATCATACTCAAATTATAAGGCTTTCCAACCTTAAATTCGTTCACCACCCTTATAAGATAATCCTTACCTTATTTTGTAACTATCACATAATTACAATTCAGCCCCTCAAGTTTAATTAATTACACTTGATCACAAAATTAATCTTCAATTAATTATTGACCAATATTAATTAAACAAATATGATTTCTCCTTTAATATATCATCCTTATAACATATTAATAAATCATATTATCCTCTCTTCCTATTTATTTCTCCAATCAAGTTGCTTTGGTGAAGGCAACCCAAAAGGACCATGCACCATCGGGTCAAGTACATACCAAAATAGTTATGGACTTAGACACTAATCCAACAATGATATCTCAGTGCTATGCATTTTTTCTTGGAATGTTGCACTGGATTATGACAGATCATGATGGCACTTTTAGAGTCGCAATAAAGAGGAATATTCTTCACATTTAGGCCATAATGTCTTAATTGGGTTTGGATCCAAATGACTTGGGAAGTGCAAGATGTTGCAGCAATATACTCAACCTTGACTGTAGAAAGCGAAACGCATGTTTGTTTCTTGGATTGCCAGCTGACATCCCCCTGTAGTGCTCTTTCGGTCCAAACCACATCCTCAAATATCAGCATCAGAGAATGCTTGTACGAAAAATCCTGATTTAGCAGGATACCACAGACAGAGAGAAGAGGTTCGCTTGAAGTACCTGAAGATGTTCTTAACAGCCACCATATGAGATTCGTGTGGATTAACTTGGAACCTGGCACAGTAACAAACAGAAAACATTATTTATGGTTGACTAGCTGTTAGATACATTAGAGACCCTATCATTTGCCGATAAAGAGTCATATCAACAATCGGTTTCTCCAAAGATGGTGTTAACTTCGTTCCAAATGCCATGGGAACCTTTACTTTGGAATCACCCATCATACCAAACTTCGAGAGCAGTGTCTTCGTGTAGGCCTCCTGATTGATAAATATGTCTTCAGGTCCCTATATAATATTCAAGCCAAGTAAAAAGTTAATTGGACCCATTGAACTCATCTCAAACTTAGTCTCCATCAATTTCCTGAATTCAGATGTCAGGCTAGGATTCGTGGAACCGAAGATGACGTCATCGACGTAAATTTGGACGATCACTAAGTGGTCACCCTCTTTCTTACGAAAGAAGGTTGGGTCAACCAAACCTTGTTTAAACTTGGACATTTTTAGAAATCGAGTAAGGGTTTCATACCAGGCTCTAGGAGCTTGCTTCAACTCATAGATGGCTTTATCTAGAATATAGCAGTGATCAGGATACTTTTCATTCACAAAACCTGGTGGTTGCTCAACATATACAGTCCCCTCTAGTTCTCCTTCAAGAATTCACACTTGGCATCCATTTGAAACACTTCAAAGTTTTTGTGTGCAGCATATGCCAGAAAGATTCACACTAATTCTAACCTTGCCAATGGAGTGAAGGTTTCTTCATAGTCTATACATTCTTCCTGACAATATCCTTTCACAACCAAACTCACTTTATTATGAATCACATTCCCTTCATTGTCCATTTTGTTTCTAAAAACCCATTTTAGGCCAACTACAGATGCATCCTTTGGTGTGGGAATTAATCTCCAAACTCGATTTCGCTTAAACTCATGGAGTTCGTCTTGTATTGCCTGTACCCAATCTGAGTGATCGAGTGCAATATTAACCATTTTCGGTTCTATTTTTGAGACAAATGAGTTAAACATGCAAAATTCTACTTGAGAGAACAGAGAAGTTTGCTTCGCTTTTATTTGAGACCGAGTAAGGACTCCCTCAGATGCTTCACCAATTACTTGATTTTTTGGATGATCTCTTGTCCATTTTACGAGAGGATGGTACTTTGGATCATAGGCTGGATCCAATTCGACATTGATTTCCTTTTCCAATTCTGATTGAAAATCTAAATCATCATTCGTATTATGATTCTCCCCCTCGAATGATGACACAATTTCAATATCAGGATCAGATGCTCCCCTTCGAATGAGACATCATGGGTATTTGTCGGTGATGGATTTTCCTCCTGGAAAGACGAATCAGGGTTATCTGATGTGGATGAACCCTCCCCCTAGAATATAGAACTTTCTTTTGGAGGTTCGCTTGGACTTGGCTGTTCGGTTGGTTCTTGATGTTCACTTTCCATTTGTTTTACAGCTTTCTTCAAGTTGTCGGTCTTGTTGTCTGGTGCCTTTGTATCAGAATTTATTGCTCTCTCTGGTTCATCAAAGAGCAATATGAATTCTTCAAATAGATTGGAAATTTGGACTGAGACTTGACCTGATGCTGGAAAGATTTCCTCTGTTGGTCCTTTACTGGATTGAAGTTTCTTCACATAATCATCATCAAAGGTGACATAATAGGTTTCTTCAATTTTCTTTGAATGCTTATTCAGAATCCTATATGCCTTTGAAGTTAGTAAGTAACCAAGGAAGATCCCTTCATATGCCTTTACATCTAATTTGTTTCGGTTCTCTTTGGAGTTGAAAATAAAGCACCTTGAACTGAACACATGGAAGAACTTGACATTAGGCTTGCGATTATTCAAGATTTCTTATGGAGTGATGGAAAAGCGCTTGTTGAGGAAGGATCGGTTCTAGGTATAGCAAGCCGCTGCTATTGCATCGGCCCAGAAGTACAGAGGTAAGGAAGCGAAGCTAAGCATGGTTCAAGATGTTTCACACAAAGAGCGGTTTTGCCTTTCTATAATTCCATTCTGTTGTGGAGTGTAGGGAGCTGAGAAATTATGAGTTACTCCCTTATCAACAAGAAATTCTTCGAACTCTTGATTTTTAAATTCCAGCCCATTGTCACTTCTGATGTTTCTAACCATCTTTCGCAGTTGAAGCTCCACTTGCTTTATAAACACTTTGAGCTTTGGAGTCTCCTCTGATTTCTGTTTAAGAAAGAAAACCCAAGTGAAACGTGAAAAGTCATCTACAATAACCAAGATGTACTTACTACCACCGATGCTTTCGATTGCTAAAGGACCGCACAAGTCGATGTGTAGAAGTTCAAGTGGTTCAATAATCTTTGTGCTAACATGTGTGGTATGACTTTTTTGGATTTGGTTTCCCATTTTGAATGAAACACACAAGTGCTCCTTATCAAATTTGAGAAGAGGAAGTCCTCGTACATGATCACCGATAACCAACTTATTGATATCCTTAAGTTGAGATGTGACAGCCTTCGATGCCAGAGCGAACTTTCGTTAGAGTGTGCTTTTGAAAAAAGACATACAACTGGCTTTCGTCGAATTGGGTTAAGATTTAAAGGATACAGCTCTCCTTTTTTCTTGGATTTCAATAGGACGGTCTTCATCTTCTTTTTGACAATCTCAGAACCTTCATCATCAAATGAAACTTTCAAGCCAGTTCCTACGACCAGTTGTGAAACGCTAATTAGATTTTGATGTAATCCTTTAACATATGCAACCTTCCTAATTGAGAATTCTCCGTTTGTGATCATTCCATAGCCTTTGATAGTGCCAAATGAATTATTACCGTATTTGACACATCCACCATCTTTAAGTGACCGAAACTCCCTTAGCTCTTCCCTCCTTCCTGACATGTGACCTGAGCAACCAATATCAATGTACCATTCATCGTCGAACTGCTCATCACTTATTACCTACAAAAATTAAGCAGATTTAGGAACCCAAAGTTTCTTGGGTCCTCATGAGCCTTTTACAGGACATGGAATAGCAATAGAAAGATCAGCCAAATATGTTCTTTTTATTAACGTGGTTTCATCTTTTCTTTTGATGGTAAAAACTTTGATTTTATTGTTTTCTTGTTTTGGTTTATCTAAAGCTAACTATTTATTTTTGCTTTGATTCTCATTCAATCTTGTCTTTAGATTCCTTGGGTTAGCTAACGTCTTCTTGGTATGAACTTCAGGGTGCGAGACCAGCTTTCCCTTTCCTTTGATATCCTTGATTGGCTTCGGCTTTGGTTGTTGACTGGCTTTAGGACCGAAGTTGGGCTTTCGGTTCATATTCCTGATTGATTCAACACCGAAACTATTTCTTCGGTTTGTTGGGCTGCAAGACTGACAGTGAGTACATGGACCTTTGTTTGATTGAGGGCTTGCTTTCGCTTGTTGAGTCGATACCTTAGGAACGTGATTAGCATTTTGAGAATTCCAGAACTACTTTCTGTCTTTGAGATTCTTCTGGTACCTTCTGTTCCTTTGATGTGTTCGCTCAACAAGTTGTTTTTGAGATTTGTGAATAATTTCCTTTGGTTTTGGTTCATCTTCACAAGCTTCTCCTGGAGATGATTATTCAGATGCCTTTTCCATTTGGCCTTGAATTTCTTTAGTACCGCTTGTACTTGGCTTATTAAAACTTGAAGGTTTGTTGAGAGGTTCAACCACAAATCTACCCTTAACTCTCCACGAGGTTTATTCTGACAGATCTACTGTTTCATTTGCCTTGTCAATGGGAGCTGATCAGAAAAAGTTATCACACCCATCAGCATTGTCTTCATCTTCCATAGAAGTTTGCTCAACTGTTTGTTTTTTGGTAACTCCGGTGGTAGCATAGACTTGATTCAGTACCGTTTGAACCTTTTCGTATACCACAACCGTTTCTTTAAGAACTTTTGAGTTTTCCTTGGACATACGAATGAATGCAACTGAGTTTTCAGATATGAGAGATTTTTCTGGTTTGTTTTTGCTTTTGAGGAATTCGGAGCAGTTAACCTCATCCTCTACAGAAATTTCACTCATATCAGTGTCCTCATCAAATTCAGAAGAATTTTCCACATTCATCTTATTTTCTGAACTTAATTTGGTACTCAATGAGTCAAATTTGTGCATGGTTTCAGTCTTTATGTTCAATTTATTATTTTTGTCCAATAAATTCCTAAGCATGTCCTTATGGTCTTTGGACTTAATAAAGGACTCAATTTTGTCCAGACCAATCTTGTAAGCATCTGAAACCTCATCCGATGATACAATAGATTCACAATTGTAGCAATCTACATCCACTTCATCCTCCTTAAATTTAATAAATGGCAAAATCATTTTGTGAACCATTTTGCCAATATTACAATTCAAGTGTAACTGAGTAATGTTAGTGTAAAGACGTTTAGCTATTAAACAAAAAAATATTCCGTTGTTTTAAAAACTTTAAATTGTCTCGTTGTAAATAAATCAACTCATCTCTCGTTCAAACTAAATCTAACTCTGTGTTCTTGATCCACATCCTTCGCTCCTCACTCTTGGATGTCGCCCTGCTAAGTTGATCGGTTAGGTTAGCGTTTGTGAGACGTGTTTGCATTAGACTTCCACTTAAACTAGAAAATTTGAATTTTAATTTGTTTAATTCCTTTTCATAGTTTGTTACAGGTATTTTAAGTGATTCAAGTATTGATTGTACCTTCTTGATCAACTGATCGCATTCGTTGATTCTTTCGCTCACAGGCTTGGCTGCAAAACACCTCTCTTAATTCTGATTCGCCTCACCATGGTCGCCTTCGGTTGTGTAGCCTCTCATCTGTGACACTCCAGCTGCAACCATCAAGCATCTCCCAGCGAACTCAATGCTTCCTTCTTTTTCCAGAAACGCCCTACCATGTGTGGGTTTACATACCTCTTCATCTTCTGAGTCTATGGATTAGACCTCCATGCACCGTCCTCGACAATTTGGTGCTAAAGTCCATCGAGATCTGCTCCCACTTCCACTGGGAAATCTCCAAAGGCTGCAACGGACCATGTGGATGCTGGTGCTCTGCCTTGACCCGGAGGCAGGTCAGGCACCTCTCTACTACCCACGCTACATCCCTCTTCATACAGGGCCATCAGTAGTCTCTCTTTAGATCCAAATACATCTTAGTGGCCTCGAGATGGATCTAAAACCTCGACCTATGAGCCTCCTCCATCAGAGTGCTACGAGCCCCGCCCGCATAATGTACCCAAATCCGACCTTGAAAAGTCAAAAGCCCCCAGCTATCCATCACAAACTCGGATACCTAGCCGATCACCCGCTCCTTCTTGCGGTTCTCTGGTCTCATGGCCTCTGCCTGGGTCTCTCGAATGGTATCCAATACTGGAGTCGTCACTATTAACCTCAGGAATATATCCTGAATCGAAGCACTCTCTGTCTTGCGGCTCAGGGCATCGGCCACCACGTTACCCTTGCCCGGTTGATACAGAATCTCACTATCATAATCTTTTACCACGTCCAACAATCTCCTTTGGCCCATATTCAGGTTAGGCTGATCCATCAGATACTTCAAGCTCTTGTGGTCCGTGTAAATGGTACTCCAAACCCCGTACAAGTAATGGCGCCATATATTGAAGGCGAACACCACTGCCCCCAACTCTAAATTGTGGGTGGGATACCTCATCTCATGAGGCTTCAGCTGCCTTGATGCATATGATATCACGAGCCCCATCTGCATAAGCACTACACCTAACCCCGATATAGATGCATCACAGTAAACCACGGAGTCCTCCATTCCCTCAGGAAGAGCTAACATTGGAGCTCTGTACAACCTCGAGCGAAGAGTCTCAAACGAGGTTTGTTGATTAGGACCCCAAACAAAAGCAACACTGATGTGCACAAAAGTACCCACTAATTTTAATATTTATAACCTAACAAACTTAGACTAACTATGCACTTATAGGCATTGTACCTAGTCAGATTACAGTATAGCTTAGGTAAGTCGGGTGTCGATCACAGGGAACGGTGGTGAATTAATTTAATATATTTGATTATAGGTTACAGGTCACACGAAAATCATAAAGAAATAGTTTAATAAATCTCAAACTAACAATTAACAACTCTCGATAAACTAACAGGAAAGCAAATCTCTTCAGGTACTTTGGTTTAAATAAATTACACCTTAAAAACATAGACAATTGCATACACAAATTCATTTATTCATGTTCACCGATTCCTAAAATGATTAGATTCGCGTTCACTATAACTAATCCTTTAGCAAACAAGTCAATTTAAACAGTGATCAGTTGATTAAACTAACATGCTTCCTAGTGTTCAGTTCGTATCAAACAAGACTTGTAAATATAGTTAATCAAATTAATCATTCAATTTAACCTCTTGTTGATGGTCATCAAACAAGGCTCACACATTAACTTACTTATTCCCAAGTTAATCCTAGTTTCACCTTCGTTATTCCTAGACTTATAATCTCGATGGACATCAAAATCATAAGAGACAAGCAATCAAGCAGATGTTCATACAACTCAATTCACTTAACAATTAATAGCAAATAATTATCATTAATACGTAAGGATCTTTTAACAAGCTTGGCAAGATAAATTAAACATAAATAAACAATTCAATATAGCAATTAGTCTAGTAATCAAAGCTTCATTCAACCATAAACACAAAGTAAAAGGTTTTTACACCTAAATCAGAAACTTAATACAGAATAGTAACACAATGGAATGCTAAACATGGTCACGTTAACAACCCATATGATTACCGACATGTATCCGCTCTCCAATCCTTCCGATCTCCGCTCCCGTTAGCTTAACGGCCTTCCGGCCGCCTTTTAGACCCTCAAAACGGCAACTATGAAGTTTTCTTGTTGCACACGTCGAAGTGGAATATCATAGATTATGAAACCGGTGGAATGATATGGGGTATTTATAGTTGATGGAGATGGAATTATATGGAATATTAGAGTTGGATTGGAATAAGGAAACTAATGTGGCTTAGGGATTAAGCAAATAAAGATAAGGAAAGTGGTGCTTGGGGAATAAGTAACTTGGAGGGAATTTCCGTCCAGCTTTTATGCTTCATCTTCAAGGCTGATTTTGGATAAGATAAGTGTCGAATTAGCCAAAAGCCCCTCTCACATAATTCGTAGGAAATTTCGTCTAGTTTATAGAACATTTTGAATCTCGTCAATTGGACTTGTGAGTCATCAGATATACCCGAAACACTGAAGAGGGGTCAATCTGCCAGCAATATCCTTTTTGCATCTTTTCAGCTCCATTCTCTTTCTTTTGCATTCCATCTCCCATTTTAACTGTAATTAAATATTTCAAAGCATATTAAGTATATTTTAGTTCTAAATAATAATAATAAAGGCTAAAAAATTAAGATATGTTATACATAAATATATATCAAAATACACATATCAAACACCCTTCTGGGTCAACTTGGTGAGAGGAACAACAATCTTGGAGAAATATCTAATAAACCTCCGGTAGTAGCCGGCTAACCCAGAAAACTCCTGATCTCAGTGGGGGATCTCGACACCTCACAACTCATAATCGCGTTAATTTTGGTCGGGTCGACCAAAATCCCTTTCTTATTAATGAGGTGTCCACAATACTGGACCTCTCGTAACCAAAAATCATACTTGGAGATTTTGCAATAAAGCCTCTCCGATCTCAATACTCCAAGAACCTCTCTCAAATGCTCATCATGCTGCTCTCTAGACGTTGAATACACCAAGATATCGTCAATGAACACGATCACCGAACGATCCAACATAGGTCTGCATACCGGGTTCATGAGATCCATGAATGCTGCTGGTGCAATGGTGAGCCCGAAAGGCATCACCACGAACTCGTAATGCCCATAACGAGTTCTAAATGTTGTCTTTGGAATATCTTCCTCACGAACTCTCATCTGATGATAACCCGACCTCAAATCAATCTTGGAGAACCAAGATGCACCCTGTAATTTGATTGAACATATCGTCGATCCTCGGCAATGGATAACGGTTCTTGACCGTCAACTTGTTCAACTCTTGGTAATTGATGCACATCTGGTGTGAACCATCCTTCTTCTTAACAAAAAGGATCGGTGCTCCCCACAGCGAGCTACTCAGCCGGATAAATCCCTTTCCCAACAGCTCCTGAAGCTGCGAAAATAATTCCTGCATCTCTGGCGGCGCAAGGCGATAGGGAGACTTGGCGATTGCTGCCGCCCCTAGAAGCAAATCTATGTGAAATTCCATCTGCCTCTCGGTAGGCACACCCGGTAACTCCTCGGGGAAAATGTCCGGAAACTCGCTAACCACCGGAACCTCAGCGATAGCACTCGGTCTCCCCGTAATATTCCGCGTATCCGACACGTACGCCAGAAAACCCATGCAGCCCAGCTGCAAGCTCTGTCTCGCTCTGGCAGCCGAACAAAATGCTGACCCAGATCTGGTACCCTCTCCATATATAGTAAGCACTCCCCCATTTGGGTCTCGTATTGTCACCATCTAATGCTCGCAGTCGATCATAGCTCCGAATCAACTCAACCAACTCATGCCCAAAATAACACAAACATCACCCATCGCGATCGGTACCAGATCTATCGGAAAGTCAACTCCGAAAATCTATAGCACACATCCCCGGATTACATCAGTCGCAAACACCGCATGCTCATTGGCTATAGAGACTCTCAGAGGCTGACTCAACACCTCTCGTCGCATACCAAGGTGGCGACTAAACGCTAAAGATACGAAAGATCGACCCGCACCCGAGTCAAACAACACCAAAGTAGGTACATAACTCACAAGAAAAGTACCTAAACATATCACAAATAAGCGCCATATATAAGCAAAAGAATAAACAAAAGATCACATACCAACCACAACGTCGGGTGCTGCGCGGACCTCCTCCGCAGTCAACTGAAAGGCTCTCCCGCGAGCCTTTGGTGCCTCGGCCTTTACTGGCCGACTCTCAGTAGCTCGAATAGCAGTAGGTGCCGATCCCTACACTGACCCCTTCAACAGCTGCGGGCATTCGACCTTCCGATGGTCGGTCTGGTTGCAGTGAAAACAGACTGTGAACCCTTTGGGGCAATCCTTGGCAATGTGCTCTTCCTTGCCACACTTGTAGCAAGCACCTGATCGACAGACTTCCTCGTGACTCTTGCCGTACTTTCCATAAGTGCGACCCTTCAGGCCTCCTGCTCTCAAATCTACGGGCTTTGCCCGCTTGGCCATCGGCTGAGACTGTGTCGGCTGCCTATCCCTCCTCTGAGACTCCGCCTCCTCCCTGGCCTGAGTCTCTAGCTCGATCTCCCTCTTCGGAGCATTTTCCTAGAGCTCGGCAAATTTTCGGTATGTCTAGTTCATCACGAACTCATGAATGTCTCTCCTCAGTATGCTCAGATATCGGCTCATACGTGCCTGCTCGGTAGACACGTGCTCAGCGAAAAAAACGCCCTTTCTTGAAACATCCGCGTGATCACAGTCACAGACTTAGTCCCCTGCTTGAGGGACAAGAATTCCTGGGCCAACCGTTCCCTCTCCACCAGGGGAACGTACTTGTCTCGAAACATAGCAGTGAACCTCTCCCAAGTCACTACGGTAAGCTCTGCAGCAGAGAAATCGGTTGTCACAAACTTCCACCAGTCCTTCGCTCCCAAGCGAAGCTGGTTCAGCGTGAACCGTACCCTCAGATGCTCTGGACAAGAACATGTATAGAAGCATCCCTCAATGTCAGAAATCCATCTCATCGCTGCTATCGGATCCTGAGTCCCATAAAACTCTGGTGGCTTCGTGTTACTGAACTCCCGGTACAGCAACGAATCACCCCCTGTTGACTAGCAGCAACAACGGCTGCGGTGGCTGCAACAACAGCAGCATCGGTAAGAGCGGCGAACCGCTCGTCAAATGTCTCAATCAGTGTGGTCTTGATAAACCCAAACATCTCCGGTATCTCAGCCCGAATGGCTGCAACCACCTCATCATGAATCATCCTGTGAATCTCAACTTCGCTAACACCACTGCTCTCTGGAGTGTGGCGCGTACCTACCATGATGTCTCTAAAACACAACACAAAAGAATCAGAGACTTGCTCGAGTATTCTCGCACTCGACCACTCAACGCTACTTGTTCCTTAGGACCCTAAGGATTCTTACTTGGACTGCTTACTGACCCGGTGTTTCCAATAGTATGGGCCCTATACTACCTTCCACACCACATCAGTATTCACCCCAAGTCCTCCTCCTAGGATCCCAACTCGCAAGTACTCTATACCACCCTGAATACAGCCTACTCCCTAGCAGAATTCTCACAAGCTACTCTCTGCTACCTACATGCACTCACAGTACTCACAACAGGAGAAACTCCTAGGCTAAGGCATCACATGTTAGGCCACTCTAGTCCTAAGATATGAATTACCTATCCTACTTGAGAACGCATAACACATCTCATAATAACATAACACATAACATAAGGGTATTTTGGGAAATCACCGTTTGGGTGCTGGCTGATTGTACACAATGCTATTTTCTGGAAATCCTTTTCTCTTTTTAGAAAAATTGTTTCTTTTTGAAAAAATTTCTCAAATCCTCAGTTTAAGTCCAGATATGCCCGAAGGTGTATCCGAATCCCTAAAACCAAGGCTATGATACCAACTCGTAATGACAGGAAATTTCAACCAAAATTTTCATTTTTAATATTCATAAAACATATATCTCAACATTTACATCTCCAAAAACCAATCAACAAGTTTTCAAAACAATTTTTCAATTCCAGGATCCACAAATACAACTCCAAATCAAAAGTGTGTGTACAATCATGCCGGTGCCTTCCCACGATCCTCCGAGGTACGTGAAACACATAACACATAACATGGTAAGCATGAATGCTTAGTGAGTTCCCCAAAATACCACATGCATATAAATTAGCCGCTCGAGTCTATAGCTCTATGTGACCTTCCGGTCAATGTGTCTCGGTGGACCTTCTGGCTCCACAACTCTGGTAGACCTTTCAGCCCTACCCATGATGACCTTCCGGTCCTGCTCTATTGACCTTCCGGTCCTACTCTGTTGACCTTGCATCCCAACTCTGTTGACGTTTTGGTCCAAACCCTATTGACCTTTCGGTCTAAACCAGGCAACTCATAACATAGCATATCACATAAAACATATATCTCATATCACATATAAGCACATACGACCTTCCGGTCACACATAATTACCACTCTAGTTAAGGTATAGTGAGAAGATTCACCTCGAACTATCTCAGAATAATCTCGGACTCTAATCTCCGGTCTAGCCTCCGTCTTACACACATCAACATAAATTCTTATTGAATAACAACACTCGTTAAGCTAGACCACCCCCTAGGCTCTCACGGAAGGGTAAAAGACCATTTTACCCCTTCTTGAATCCAAAAGTCCATTTGTTGACCGAACCCTAAAAGTAAACAAAAGTCAACGCCTGCGAGTACGCTGCGCATACCAAATCCCTACGCCGGGCGTACTCGTCCACTACGCTGATATCGGGATGATTGAACCCTAGGCACCGTGTACTGGGATTTACGTTCAGCGTACATCCCAGTTTCACTATTTTCTCACTTATCGTCTTAATCAGTTAAGACCTTGGCTCAAAATGCAGATCTAGACCCCCTACAGCCTCCTAATCCATAAAGTCGAAGACTTTATGCCTTTGCATGGCTGCTTTGGCATTAAACACTCAAAACCTTCATCCATTTTCTTTCACAAGCCCATATCCCATGCATGGTTAGTTCTTAATGACTAAGATTGGATTTTTATGACTTTATAACATGAAATACACTAGCAAGGGACAAATCTAGGTTTTTAGAGCCCATCAACTCACAAAGCCATCAACTTTTGGGACAAAAACCCTAAAACATCCTATTGGGTTTAGTGTGTTGCGTCATATGGGCTTAATGTTATATTTTGATTAGCCGGTTTACACCTGTCCAACCGTGGTTTAAGCTTAGGGTTAGAGTATATATTATGCATGCATGTATAGCGTAAAAGAGAGAGTTCTCATTAATAACTTTTGCATTGCAACCCTAAACACACCTCTACAGTTGATGTTCTTCATCGAGCTCTTCTGAGGTGTGAAATATTAATCATTCGACAACATTTGATCCATTCTTGTGTTTTTTGATTACTTTATTCCTGTTTATTTGTTTTGAATATGTCGATCTAATAGTGCAATAATCACATCAATTGGTATCAGAGCAGGAGACTGTGTAATATATACGCATCTATTCTGTTTGAAGAATCCGTTAGGGTTTCCGCTTTTATCGAATATATAGAACCCGTCTTCTTCCTGTCGACGGTGTATTTAGTGTTCGATAAAACCCTAGTCTCATCTTTACAAGTCTGATTCAAGCAGATTAAAAGAAGAAGTTTTTCATCATGTCTCACGATGATTCTCAAGTCAATCCAATCAACATCTCCAATAGTATAGGATCCACTACGAGAGTTCCCATTCTCTATACTCAAGATTATGAAGTATGGGCACATCACTTTGAAGACTACGTCATTGGATCTGAAGACAATGGCTATCTAATCTGGGAAGCAATAACATTGGGTTCGTTTGTTCACTCTGGAACGAACAGAACGACCAAATCTTAAAAAGAGTATAACCAAATCTTAGTGGACGTAGAGAAGATCCCTCAAGACGAAAAGGACAAGGTGTTATGCAACTTTAAATCCATGAGAATGATCAGATTTGCTTTGCAAGTCGATACTTTCTGTTTAGTAAGTTCATATACTATAGCTAAAGAAATACGAGATAGGTTGAAAAAATTATATTCAACTGATGAGGATCTAGAGCAATCGATCCAAACCCTTTCGCTCTCTGAGTTCAGTGCTTTCGTACAAAAACCCGAAGAGAAACTCATTCAGACATTCAATCGTTTCAACCATCTACTTAGCAAAATGATGAAACTCGTAAGAAGTTCGATCGTTTCAACCATCTACTCCATCCAAACCCTTTTGCTCTCTGAGTTCGGTGGTTTCGTACAAAAACCCAAAGAATTTTGCTCGTAAGAAGTTCCCTGTCAACAAGAACCGAAAATGGCAGGGAAGCTATAGCTCTGAAAACACGAAAGAGGAGAGCAAAAATACTACCCAGAAGGATAACGAGAAGAAGGAGAGCAAGCTTGTCGAAGATTCAAGATATGACTATAACTACTGTCAAGGAAAGAACCACTTTGCCAAGGATTGCATGCTGAGAAAGATGTCCGAGAAAAAGGATGATGAAGATGACGAAGCATACCACATGCGAAAGTTGGAGGAGATAAAGAAGAAGAAAACATATAATGTTTCTATGAATGCTTTAATTGTGCAGGAACATATTATTGATGATGAGTTTGTTGGAGTAGAAGTCTGGTCTACTGACTCTGAAGATGAAGAGGTACGCAGACCTTTGCATGGAAGAGCTTATGTGTCGAGAGAAGGAGTTACTGAGTCGGCTTGCAGATGCTTAATGGTGACAATCGAAATTAAGTATGAGGAAGCGAAGCTTAAGGAAGACAAATGTTTCACTGCCAAGCCTGTGAGTGAAAGGATCAACGATTGTGATCAGTTGATCAAAAAGGTACAGTCTATCCTAGAATCACTTAAAATACCAGTAACAAATTACGAAAAAGAATTAAATGATTTAAAATTCAAGTTTTCTAAATTAATTGGCAGCCTTATACAAACTCGCTTAGCAAATTCTAACCTAACTGACCAACTCAACAGGGAGCCTTCCAAGAGTGAAGAGAGAAGGATATAGATACAGCAGAAGGATTCAGAGTTAGTTAGGGTTAGGGGTGAACTTATTTATTTGCAACGAGACAATTTGAATTTCTTGAAACAAAGAGATATTTTATGTTTGATTGCTAAACGCTTATATACTAATATCACCCAGTTGCATTTAGATTGTGAGATTAGTAAAAAGATTCATAAAATGATTTTGTCTTTCCTTGAATTTAAAGAGGACGAAGTCATCGCTGAATGTGAATCTATAATGTCCTCAGATGAGCTTTCAGTTACCTACAAATATGGACCGGACAAAATTGAGGCTTTTATTGAGTCCAAAGAATATAAATGTATTTTAAAGAATTTACTAGACGAAAATGATAAATTAAAAATCAAAACCGAGACCTTACAGAAGTTTGACTCTTCCAATGCCAAATTAAGTTCAGAGAATAAAATGAATTTAGAAACCACTTCTGAATTTGATGAGGAAAGTGAAATGAGCGAAATTTCAGTAGAATTCGAGATTGATTGTTCAGAATTTCTCAAGAGCGAATCAGAAACAACATAATCGCTTGTATCTGAAAATTTTGTTGAGTTCGCTCGTATTTCCAAAGATAAGTCCAAAGTCCTCAATGAAAAGGCGGTAGTTTATCGAAAGGTGCAAACAGTGCCGAACCAAGTATATATCGTTGAAGGAATAACTAAGAAACAAACGGCAGAGTTGACCTCCATGTTTGATAAAGATAACACTGAAGGTTGTGACAACTACTTCTAGCCTGCTCCAATAGACAATGCAGAAGAAACGGTTGGCCTGTCAGAGCGAACCTCATAGAGAGTCAAGGGTAGGTACGTGGCTAAACCCATCAACAAGCCCTCAAGCATTGATAAACCCAGTTCAAGTGGAACAAAAGAAATACCAAGCGAACCAGTAAAAGCTTCCAGTAAATCATCAACAACAACCAAAGCTCATACGAAGAAAAAAGAACCTAAAGCTAACCTTCACTTGACTCAAGAACAACTTGCTGAGCACAAACGGCAGAGGAACAAAAGATACATGAAGAACCTCAATGAGAGAAAACGGTTTTGGCAATACCAAAACCCCACCTATGTTCGCTCTAAAAAAGCTTTTAATCTGAAGATGAAAAAGGAAGCACAAGTCAATCACTGCCAGTCATGTAGTCACAAGAATTGAAAGTCAAGTTTCGGTCCCAACTCTTACTATGCCAAAAACCGAAAGTCTGGTTTCGGTCCCAACACAAGTGCTCGGAACCGATATACATGTTTCGGTCCTAAATCCGATCCTCCTCACTTACAACCAAAATCAAACCCGGTGAAGGATATCAAGGGAAAGGGAAAGCTTGTCTCTAATAATGAAGGACAAGTTAAGAAAAAGTCATCTAACCTTAGGTCCCTAAAGAAAAACTCAACTGAAAAACCAACTAACAAAAACATACCCCAAATAAAGAAAGACAAAAATAAAATCAAAGTTTACACCATCAAACAAAAAGTTGAAACCACATTAATAAAAAGAGATTATATATGGTTGATCTTTCTGTTGCAATTCCCTATTATGTGAAAGACTCATCAGGGCCCAAGAGACTTTGGGTTCCTAAATCTGCTTAATTTTGCAGGTTATAGGTGACGATCAGTTTGACGACGAATGGTATATTGACAGTGGCTGCTCTCGTCACATTACCGGAAGGAGGGAAGAGCTTAGGGAGTTTCAGTCCTTTAAGGATGGTGGATGTGTAAAATATGGAAACAACTCATATGGCACGATCAAAGGATATGAGATGATTACAAATGTCAAATTTTCAATTCGTAAAGTAGCTTACGTGGAAGGATTACAACATAACCTAATTAGTGTCTCTCAACTAGTTGACGAGGGTTTAGAGATCATCGAAAAGAAAACTAAGAATGATCTGTTGAAATCCATGCGGAAAGGCAAGATGTATCCGCTGAATATCAATTCAATCAGAGGAAAGCCAGTTGTATGCCTTCTGACAAAGGCGAACTCAGACGAAAGTTGGTTGTGGCATCGAAGACTTTCGCACCTGAACTTCAAAGATATTAATAAACTGGTGCTTGGTGATCATCTGCGTGGACTTCCTGTTCTCAAATTTGACAAAGAACACCTCTGCGCAGCATGCGAGATGGGCAAGCAGAGCATAAAGAGTCACCCTTCTCGTATCAATACAAAAATCATCGAACCACTTGAATTGCTGCATATCGAGTTATATGGTCCTTCGGCTATTGAAAGCATCGGTGGTAGTAAGTTCATACTTGTGATCGTAGATGATTTTTCATGCTTCACCCGGGTTTTCTTTCTTAAACAGAAATCAGAGGCGACTCCCAAGCTGAAGGTTTTCATTAAGCAAGTGGAATTGCAGCTGCGAAAGGTGGTAAGAAACATAAGAAGCAATAATGGTGTAGAGTTCAAAAATAAAGACCTTGAAGAGTTTCTGACTGAAAAGGGAGTAACTCACAACTTCTCTGCTCCGTTTACACCACAACATAATAGGATCGTTGAAAGGAGAAATTGTTCATTGTGTGAAGCAGCCCAAACCATGCTCAGTTTCACTTCTCTTCCATTATACTTCTTGTCAGATGCTATAGTTGTTGCTTGTTACACGCAGAACCGGTCATTCGTCAATAAGCGATTTTCCATCACCCCATACGAAATCTTGAATAACCGCAAGTCCAATGTAAAGTTTTTCCATGTGTTTGGTTCGAGATGCTTCATTTCAAATCAAAAGAGAACCGAAATAAGTTCGATGTAAAGGCAGATGAAGGGATCTTTCTTGGCTATTTGCTTACGTCTAAAGCATATAGGGTTCTAAGTGAACGCTCAAGGAAAATTGAAGAAACCTATTATGTAACGGAAGAAATATTTCAAGCAAGAGAAGGTCTAACGGAAGAAATATTTCCGGCATCAGGTTAAGTCTCTATTCCCATTTCCAATCTATTTGAAGAGTACATGCTACTCTTTGATGAACCAGAGAAGGCAATCAGCTTAGAAGCAAAAGCAACAGATAACAAGATCAATTCCTTGAAGAAAATTATCGATGAAGCTGCTAAAGCAATAGAAAGCGAACCTACTACATCAAATGATCATCCAACCACCAATGACCCTCCAAAAGAAAGCTCAGTATTCCAGGGGGAGGGTTCGTCAACACTAGAAACAACCGAATTGCCTTTCCAGGGTAGAATCCATCAGTAACACCAACCCATGATGATCTATCGGAGGGGGAGAGTATTGGACCTGAAATGGGAGTCGGTTCGCCATTTGAGGGGGAGAATGAAAATGCAAATGACGAAGGTGATCTGTCAGAAGTAGAAGAAGAAGTCAATGTTGAGCTAGATCCTGCATATGATCCAAATTACCCTCCTCTCATAAACTGGACAAAGGATCATCCTAAAACTCAAATACTTGGTAAATCATCAGAGGGAGTTCTCACACGCTCTCAACTGAAGGCGAAGCAAGCTGCTTTATTCTCTCAAGTAGAATTATGCATGTTTGATTCGCTTGTCTCCAAAATTGAATCGAAGATGGTACATGTTGCTCTTAATCACTCTGATTGGGTGCAAGCTATGCAAAACGAACTCCATGAGTTTGAACGAAATCGTGTTTGGAGGCTGATTCCCACACCAAAGAATGCATTTGTATTCAGCTTAAAATGGGTTTTTAGAAATAAGTTAGATAAAGAGGGTAACGTCATCCGCAACAAAGCAAGGCTGGTGGTGAAAGGATATTACCAGGAAGAAGAATAGATTATGAAGAGGCCTTCGCTCCTGTAGCAAGGTTGGAATCAGTGAGAATCTTTTTGGCATATGTTCCACATAAAAACTTCGAAGTTTTCCAAATGGATGTAAAATGTGCTTTCTTGAATGGAGAACTGGAAGAAACGGTATGCATTGAGCAACCACCCGGATTTGTGAATGAAAAGTTGTAACGCCTGCGTTTCCATGCTAGGCATTATTGTTGATATAATAGTCTAGGTTAACCTTTGTAACTCTTTTGAAGTATTAATGATGAAATATTTGAGTATTATGTGTTTTATGCTTAATTGTATGGCTTAATTGAATTAACAATAAAATAAGCGTCAAAATTAAAGTGTGAGATAAACCCGATATCTTTACATAAAGTTGTAGTAGTTGAAACAAGGAATCCGGTGAAATAATGAACGCCGAAATCCGAGTTATAACGAAGAAGTTATGACCTGTCGAAGTTTCACGACAGAACCGACACGACGGTGAATGACATAAAATATGAATTTAGGATAGAGAGATATCTAGCCTTAGTGATCTAAATGGAAACAATCTAAACGAGAATTGAAGATCTCGTCGATAGTAGTCCAACGGTAAAAAGACAGAAGAAAACGGACATCGGATGAAGAAGTTATGAATTTCTAACAAAGTTTTCCTGTCCCGGCCTACTAAAAATAATATAAGGAAAATAAAGTCAAAATTAGCCGACGGAGTCTAAACGAGAGTTGTATATCATAATCTCACCTACGCGTGCATATAAATAATGTCGAAAACGGAGCTCGTATGCGAAAGATATGAATTTCTGAAGTTCGGGGCACGAAATCCGATCCCATGTCAGAAGTCATGACGTGAACACTGTGTTCATGACGTGAACTCAGAAAAAACGTCACCTAGACTCTGACAGAACCCACTAGTAATGACGCATGCAGTGGCTATAAGCCCCACGACGTGAGCCCTTAAAACTCACAACGTGAACCCTGAAATCTCACCCTATAAATAGAAATCAAGGGTCGGCCGATTATGGCTGCTCCATCTCTTCTCTACCACTCCCGATACTCTCTCTAAGCCCTATTTTAACCCCCCGAAGCCCCGGTGTTCATCCCGAGACCCGAAGCAAGTCCCGAAGCCCTAAGATCCCGAGAAGAAAAGAGTTTTCGAGCCGAAGCTCTACCCGCGAGAAGCCCGGTGTGTGAAGTGATCTCGGTTTCACCGAAGAATACTACTCTTAGAGCCGTAGTATTGTCCGATCATCTTCTGGTCAAGTGAGTGTGTAGTTACTTTCTTCTAACACATAGATATGAAGTATCTCTATAAAATACGCTCTATGTGTTATATTTATATTATCTCGTTATTTGGAATGGGTAAGTGTGCGTGGTAGCTTTCTGTTAACACACATATATAAATTATACTCTATAAAATACGTTCTATGTGAATATATACTATTTGTCATGTGATATGAGTGTCGAAAGAATTTGTTATACAGGTTTTATGTTTTATATAAACAAGTATATTTTATCTACAAATATGTGGGTAGAACATGGGTAGATAGTGATGTGTGATGAAATAAAAAAATGTTGAGAGGCCTCGATGTCATTGTGATCCAGTCATCTAGCGGAATTTAGATGATGACCACAGACTCTTTCTAGACAGTCCCGTGGAACACCAGTAGACTCATAACCTGTAGGTGTTAATGAACTTGGGTGTTCATTCGTTGTATTCCATCCCGTCATGGTTGCCTTATTTGACATATATTGTTGGGAAACCCCCGAAGCATGTGATGTCACCCCGATGATATATTCTTAGACTAGGTCCCTTGTGAAAGGTGTTTAGGGATATAAAGTGAGAATAATGGGAATGAGTAATTGGGTTATTTTTGGTTGATGAAATTAAAGTAATTATTTATTGTGGGTTGAAAACCCTATATGCTCACCAGGCTCCTAATCCTACCTACTCAGTTTTCTTTGTATTATAGGTAGTGGCGCCAGAGCATAAGTTGGATGACTTGTCATGTTATTTTTGGATTATAGACCTGTTTATGCTTTTGGTCTGTTTATCGGAACATGACATCCTGAGTATTGTAATATAATGAAAAATACATTTCTTTAAGAAATGTTTTGGTAAATCTTATTTTTATCATATTTTATTTTAGGAACAAATTCTGCAACTCTTTTATTCAAAGGATTACTCTGAAATTATTTTAAAAGCATAAATCAAACCGCTCTTTTCTGGCTGTGATTTTGGGGATGTCACAGTTGGTATCAGAGCATTAGTTTAAGTGAACTAGGAATTTATAGGATTTCAAGACTTAAACTTAGAATGCTAAGTGAAGATTGTGAGATGAGTGTCTGCCATATTCTAGGCACGAGCACTAGTATATTTTAGGAAAGATGCCTAAAATGCTTCTATGTGCTAAATGTTATATGTTTGCCATATATGAAATTGTTTGTTTGGATCTATGGTTTGTGGCCGACCGGATCTAGGAACCTTATGTGTTTAGGATTCTAAGCGTACGACTACGATATTAGAACTAGTATGTAAACGTTTCGAAATAGAGATCTAAATTCACCTAATTTAGTGTATAGAACAAAATGGCAAACACACAAAGTGGATTGGGAAACGACAACCTGCAGTCTGAGCCACAAATGACTGGGAGCCACAAATGACAAAATGGCAAACACACAAAGTGGATTGGGAAACGACAACCTGCAGTCTGAGCCACAAATGACTGGGAGTGCACTAGAACTAACAGCCGCACCTTATCCAATCACGATGGCATAAGTATACGCAATGGTGCGAATGATGTTGGATCATCAAATGGAAGAAACAAGGCGTTTACTTCAACAAAGTAAGGACGAACTTACTATGCCAATACGCCAGACACCTACTCTTGAGATAATTATCGAGGTTGCTAAGTCAGTCGAAGAAGTGATCAACGGTAGTATCGGCAACAAGGTTGAAGTTGGCAAGAATAGGAAATCTGAGGGGTCTTCAAGGTCTGAAAATAACAACATGTTCTCAAGGTATGGAGGAGTAGGTGAAGCGACATGATGTGACAAGTATGGAAGAAAGCACAATGGTAGATGCCCTAAGGAAGTGACCTGCTTTAAACACAGGAAGATTGGTCACTATGCCCACGATTTCCCAACCGAGGAAGAAGTTTGCTTTTAAGTGTAGTAAAGAGGGACACTTCAAGAAAGAATGCCCTATGCGAGTTACAAAGCCAAGTGTACCGCTAAAGAACTATGAGAGATGCGAAGAAGATGTGACTTGTTACAAATGTGGAAAGACAGGGCATTACGCCAACAAGTGTGTATCCAAAAAGAGGGTGTGCTATGAATGTCAGGGAGAAGGGCATTTGTCTAGGGATTGCCCGAAGAAGAATGAGGGAGCAAAACCAAATGCACTGCCACAACGAAAGGCAGAAGCATTTTAAATGATCCTTGACGAAGCAGATGACAAAGCGAGGAATCAAGGATGAAGACTTCGTACCAAGGTATAGCTAGTATCAGGAAGTGTAGCCTATTAGAGGCATAGTATAGGGTGAACATGAGCTTTTGTGTAATAGTTTCAAGAATTAATATAAACCCTGGTTTTGTTATCTGATGTGTTGAATGACACCTATCGAAGTATATCGTAAGAGTGGTATCTTGCCTTTAGAATATGTCTAATAAAATAACGGAACGTTTAGAGGAGTACGATACTTCTGAAGTACACCTGCGATTGGCAGGATGATGGAATGATTCGTGTAATTCTTGAAGTTGTCCCATCGTCAGGAATTTCCATCACCAACCGAGTTGAAGTAGAATTGATGATTGAAGATACGCATGGAAGAAGTCCTAGTAGAGTCTAGGAGAATTTTTATGATTGATTGGACACTTTAGTATGTGTTAAATTGTTTTGTGATTTTAGGACTCGGGGACTACCAGAAAATACTTGGGACGAGTTTGAGTAGGTGTGAATAGTAGTGGAGATCTATACTACTGGAAGCACAGGACTCACGCTTGGATCAGGGAAAGTCACAAGGTTACCAAGAAGCTAGTAATTCGTCTCGTTTTATTCAAGTATGTCGTTACCATTGTTTCTGTAATGACTAAGGAGATAATTTTTATTTCGACCCCAGTGGTCATGTCAAATTGAGTCCGACTACGATGACTTTGCTACGTGGTTCAAAGAACCAAGTTCGATGTAACATCTGACCTAAGTCAGAAGATTGAAATCAATGCGATCGATAACATCATGCTTGTTGTTAAGGCAGCTTGTAGCTAGAAAGGCTACATGCAAAAAAATGTGATTATTTCACATTAGAATATGAAGGAAGGTATATTCCATTCTGGAATTTGACTCTAAGAGACCTGAGTCTAAACGTTGCATCATATGATGAGAGGTCATTAGAACATGACTTATCGATCTGTTACAATAGTTAAGGGAAAGTACTTATCCTAAGAAGAAGAAGGAGTCCTCAATAAGGATTTATTTTGTAACTTGAAGGTTACGAATGAAAGTCCAATTCTTGGGTCACGTGGTCAACCAAGAAGGGATAATGGTTGATCCAGCGAAGACTGAAGCTGTGATGAAGTGGGAACAACCGAAAAGTCCCACGAAGATCCGAAGCTTTCTGGGACTAGCTAGATATTACCAAAGGTTTATCCAAGGCTTTTCTTCGATTGCTACTCCACTAACAGCTTTGACCCACAAAGGATATACTTATGCTTGGAGTGATAAGCACACAGAAGCATTCGAGTTACTAAAGAAGGAGCTATGTGAGGCACCGATTCCTTCGCTACCCGATGGAGTTGAAGACTTCGCTGTCTATAGCGATGCGTCTGGTGTTGGGTTGGGTTGTGTTTTGACCCAAAGAGAAAAGGGTGATAGCATATGCGTCTCGACAGCTGAAAGAGCATGAAAAGAACTACCCCACTCATGATTTGGAGTTGTCAGCGGTAGTTTTTGCTCTAAAGATATGGAGGCATTACCTCCATGACACGAGGTGCAAACTTTTCACTGATCATAAGAGTCTCCAATATCTCTTTAGTCAGAAAGAATTGAATATGAGGCAACGACGCTGGCTAGAGTTACTTGAGGACTACGACTGTGAGATACTTTACTACCCCACTAAAGCGAATGTTGTCGCTGATGCTCTCAGTCGGAAAGTCAATCTTGAAAGAAAAAGGCCAAGAGCGTTGAGAATAAAAGTTGTCTCGACAATTGTGGAGAGTATAAATAAATCTCAAGAAGAAGCTTTAGAGAAGAATGACTGAAAGAAAGAACGTTTGGGAAAAACGTTAGTGTTCGGTATAAATAGTCATGGACTAAAGATATTCCAAGATGGGATTTGGCTACCTAAGTCAGATGAGAATTGAATTTGCCTCGACAATTGTGGAAAGTATAAAAAAAGCTCAAGAGGAAGCTTGAGAGAGGAATGACTGAAAGGAAGAACGTTTGGGCAAAACGTTGGTGTTTGGTATAAACAGTCATGGACGGAAAGTATTCCAAGATCGTATTTGGGTACCAAAGACAGGAGGAGCAAGAGATCTTCTCATGGAAGAAGCTCACAAAACCATGTACTCGATTCATCCTGGCAACACTAAAATGTATAGGTACCTAAAACCCTACTACTGGTGGCCGACGATGAAGCTCGACATTGCGAAGTATGTGGCCGAGTGTGTGACCTATGCAAGAGTTAAGGCACAACATCAGAAACCATACGAGAGTTTAGAACCTTTACCTGTACCTATGGGTAAATGGGAAGACATTGTTATGGATTTTGTCACTAAGCTGCCCAGAACAAAGAACGATCACGACATGATTTGGGTGGTCGTTGATAAATTCACTAAAAGTGCGCATTTCATAGCAGCCAATGAGAAATGGTCTATGGATAAGCTTGTGAATTCTTACGTGAAGGAAATTATGAGGCTTCATGGTGTTCCGTTAACGATTGTATCAGATCGTGACAGCCGTTTCACCTTAAGGTTTTGGAAAACTCTACAAGAGGAAATGGGTACCAAGTTGTGTTTAAATACAGCTTACCATCCACAGACTGATGGTCAGAGTGAAAGAACAATACAAACAATTAAGGATTTGCTGAGAGCATGTACCCTGGAATTCCTAGGTAACTGGGATGAACATTTACCTTTGGTAGAATTTTCCTACAATAATAGTTTTCACTCGAGCATAAAGATGGCACCTTATCAAGCTTTGTACGGACAGAAATGTCATACGCCGTCTTGTTGGCTTGAGGCTAGAGAAATGTTGTTTATGGGACCCGAGATGGTCCATCAGACTGCTGAGAAGTTGAAAGTGATCAGGGAAAGCATGTTAGCAGCTCAGGATCTTCAAAAGAGCTACGTTGACAAGAAAAGACGACCAATGACTTTTGAAGTTGGAGATTCGGTTTTGCTTAAAGTCTCGCCGTGGAAGGGACTTATAAGATTTGGTAAAAGGGGAAATTTAAGTCCAAGGTTTATTGAACTGTTTAAAGTTCTTCAAAGAATTGGGAACCAAGCTTACAAGCTCGAATTACCCAAAGAACTGGAAGGTATTAATAACACTTTCCATGTGAGTTATTTGAGGAAGTTCACGGGAAAAGTTCCTGACATAATTCCAATTTCTGAATTAAGGTTGGATGAAAACAAAAGGTTAATTAAAGAACCTGAGGCAATGGTTGACCGAAAGACTAAGAAATTGCGATGCAAGATGGTGAATTAGTGCTTGTCCGTTGGAAACATATGAATGGGCCAAATCTCACCTGGTAAACAGAGAGTGACATGTTGAGTCACTATCCACATTTGTTTATTGATGTGTGATTCCGGGGACGGAATCATCCTAAGGGGGGGGGGGGGGGAGAATTGTAACGCCCGCATTTCCAGGTTAGGCATTATTGTTGATATAATAGTATAGGTTAACCTTTGTAACTCTTTTGAAGTATTAATGATGAAATATTTGAGTATTATGTGTTTTATGCTTAATTGAATTAAGAATAAAATAAGCATCAAAATTAAAGTGTGAGATAAACCCGATATCTGTACATAAAGTTGTAGTAGTTGAAACAAGGATTCCGGAGAAATAAAGAACGCCGAAATCCGAGTTATAACGAAGAAGTTATGACCTGTCGAAGTTTCGCGACAGAACCAACACGACGTTGAATGACGAAAAATATGAATTTAAGATAGAGCGATATTTAGCCTTAGTGATCTAAACAGAAGTTGTAGAGTTCGTTAATCCGAGAGCGTGCATAAAAATAACGACCAAATCTAACTTCGTATGAGGAAGTTATGATTTTTCCGAAGTTTCGACTTAGCGGTATGTAGCCCGAATACTCGATTTGAGATTGAGCGGTTTATAGGTGAAACAATCTAAACGAGAATTGAAGATCTCATCGATAGTAGTCCAACGGTAAAAAGATAGACGAAAACGGACATCGGATGAAGAAGTTATGAATTTCTAACGGAGTTTTCCTGTCCCGGCCTACTAAAAATAATATAATAAAAATAAAATCAAAATTAGCCGACGGAGTCTAAACGAGAGTTGTAGATCATAATTTCACCTATGCGTGCATAAAAAGAACATCGAAAACGGAGCTCGTATGCGAAATATATGAATTTTTGAAGTTCGGGGCACGCAATTCGATCCCGTGTCAGAACTCACGACGTGAACACTGTGTTCACGACGTGAACTCAGAAAAACGTCACCTGGACTCTGTCAGACCCCACTTGTGATGACGCATGCAGTGACGATCAAGCCCCACGATGTGAGCCCTTAAAAATCACGACGTGAACCCTAAAATCTCAGCCTATAAATAGAAATCAAGGGTCAGCCGATTATGGCTGCTCCATCTCTTCTCTACCACTCTCGATACTCTCTCTAAGCCCTATTTTAACCTCCTGACGCCCCAGTGTTCATCCCGAGACCCGAAGCAAGTCCCGAAGCCCAAAGATCCCGAGAAGAAAAGAGTTTTCGAGCCGAAGCTCTGCCCGCGAGAAGCCGGTGTGTGAAGCGATCTCGGTTTCACCGAAGAATACTACTCTTAGAGCCGTAGTACTGTTCGATCATCTTCTGGTCAAGTGAGTGTATAGTTACTTTCTTCTAACACATAGATATGAAGTATCTCTATAAAATACGTGCTATGTGTTATATGTATACTATCTCGTTATTTGGAATGGGTAAATGTGCGTGGTTGATTTCTGTTAACACACATATATAAATTATACTCTATAAAATACGTGCTATGTGAATATATACTATATGTCATGTGATATGAGTGTCGAAAGAATTTGTTATACAGGTTTTATTTTGTATATAAACAAGTATATTTTATCTATAAATATGTGGGTAGAACATGGATAGATAGTGATGTGTGATGAAATAAAAAAATCTTGAGAGGCCTCGATGTCATTGTGATCTAGTGATCTAGCGGAATTTAGATGACGACCACAAACTCTTTCTAGATAGTCCCGTGGAACACCAGCAGGCTCATAACCTGTAGGTGTTAGTGAACTTGGGTGTTCATTCGTTGCATTCCATCCCCCTCATGGTTGCCTTATTTGACATATATTGCTGGGAAACCCCCGAAGCATGTGATGTCTCCCCGATGATATATTCTTAGACTACGTCCCTTGTGAAAGGTGTTTATGGATATAAAGTGAGAATAACGGGAATAGGTAATTGGGTTATTGTTGGTTGATGAAATTAAAGTATTTATTTATTGTGGGTTGAAAACCCTATATGCTCACCAGGCTCCCAAGCCTGACCCACTTAGTTTTCTTTGTATTGTAGGTAGTGACGCCAGAGCATAAGTTGGATGACTTGTCAAGTTCTTTTTGGATTATAGACCTGTTGTTATATTTAACTGTTGTAAGGTCTGTATTGAAATGTTTATGTTTTTGGTCTGTTTATCAGAACATGACATCCCGAGTATTGTAATATAATGAAAAATACATTTCTTTAAGAAATGCTTTGGTAAGTCTTATTTTTATCATATATTGTTTTTGAAACAAATTCCGCAACTCTTTTATTCAAAGGATTACTCTGAAATTATTTTAAAAGTATAAATTAAACCGGTCTTTTCTGGTCGTGATTTTGGGGATGTCATAAATGTATCCTGATCATTGCTACATACTGGATAAAGCAGTCTATGGTTTGAAGCAAGCCCTGAGAGCCTGGTATGAAACTCTAACATGTTTTCTCAAAATGTCAAAATTCAAACAAGGTTAGGTTAACCCAACCTTCTTTCACAAGAATGAGGAAGAACACTTAATGATAGTTCAGATTTATGTCGATGACCTCATCTTCGGCTCCACGAATCCTAGCTTAACAGCTGAATTCAGGAAGTCGATGAATACTAAATTGGAAATGAGCGACGGGTCCGATTAACTTTTTCCTTGGATTGAATATAAGACAGGGACCAGAAGGCATCTTCATCAATCAAGAAGCATACATGAAGCTGTCGAAGTTCGGCATGATGGGAGATTCCAAAATAAAGGTTCTAATGGCATTTGGCATGAAGCTAACTCCATCTCTTGAGAAACCGGCTGTTGATGTGACTCTCTATCGTTAGATGATAGGATCTTGAATGTATTTAACAGCTAGTAGACCAGAAATAATGTTCTCTGTCTGTTGTTGTGCAAGGTTTCAAGCAAATCCAAGAGAGCCTCATATGATTGCAGTGAAAAATATTTTCCGGTATTTGAAGCGAACCTCGTCTCTCGGTCTTTGGTATCCTGCAAAATCCGGCTTCTTTGTTCAAGCTTTCTATGACGCTGATCTTGGTGGATGTGGATTAGACTGAAAGAGCACAACCGGTGGATGTTAGCTCCTTGACGGCAAACTAGTCAGCTGACAGTCAAAGAAACAAACTTGTGTGTCTCTTTCCACAGCCGAAGCTAAGTACATCGTTGCAGCATCTTGTACATCGTAGGTCATATGGATACAAAGCCAACTTAGAGATTATGGCTTAGGCATGAAGAAAATCCCTCTTTACTGTGACTCAGAAAGTGTGATTCGTATATGTCATAATCCAATGCAACACTCAAAGACCAAACATATTGCACTAAGATACCATTTCATAAAGGACCATGTAGAAGATGGCAACGTTGAAGTTCACTTTGTTCGGTCCTCAGACCAACTGGCTGGCATCTTCACTAAAGCCCTACCAGAAGCAAGCTTTAATAAAATTCTACAAGGGTTGGGCATAATGGAAGTCGAGTCAGTACCGAAACCCATTTGGTTTAACCAAAAAAATTTAAGAAGCAAAATAGAGCGAACGCTAAGTCTATTTCGGCTCCAGAATTTTCGGGAACCGAAATGAACCGATCGCTCGGTCTATTTCGGCTCTAGAATTTTTACGAACCGAAATGAACTAATTGCTCGGTCTATTTCGGCTCTACACTTTTCTAAAACTGAAATGATCCGAACGCTCAGCCCATTTCACTTCATCTTTTCTAAGTTATGGTTTCGGTTGTATAATTTTGTAAAGCAATTTTATTCTCTATTGTGTTTACACTTAGTATTTATTTTCTTTTCTGTTTTTATTATTTTTCAGAAATTACAAAAATCCAAAAATATTTTTCATTTCTGTTTTTATTCTTTTTCAGAAATTACAAAAATCCAAAAAATATTTTTATTTTCTGTATTATTCTTTTTCAGAAATTTTCAAAAATCCAAAAATATATATTTTTTCTTTTTTGTTTTGTTTCGTTTCTTTTAGTTTGATAATCACAGATGCTATCTCGATTGAAGTCAGGGCAGGTATACCACTTTTATCTTTGTACTAGAAGCAAGATGTTGCATGTAGACCGAAGCCTCCTAGACTCTAAGTGAAGCCTTAATGAGTCGGTCGACACCTATCGTTTCTTCCCAATTAGGCTGCTAAATTCACTCAAGTCACGAGCTACCTTACTCTTCTCACAATGTGTTAAGAGTTTTCTGCCTTGTCATTCTTAATTAGCAGATGTACTTTCGGCTCTTTAACCACCTCATTATTCTCCATCATGTTTCGCTTCACAATCGTAACTCTTGAGACTCTCAGCAATTACCACTGAGGTTTATGGTTACATAACATTTGTTTTGATGATCTTAGTCATGATTACCACGTGCTGAGTGAGACCCAAAATCCAACACCTTGAATGAATTGACGGTGAATGCTTATATGTTCAAGCTATTACTTCTACCTTAAGAAATTTTTTAATTTTTGCGTGAACTTTATGATATCGTCTATCACCAAGACGTTTCTTCCCATAAGATCCAGTTTTAGTTTTGTTTTGAGATTTCTAATTATTATCCAGTTACAAAATAAATTCTCCAAACCTACTTGTTCAATAGACCACATCAGTCTCACAAGTACTTCATCTCACTTTCGGTCTTATTTTGAGTATCGAAGTTCAATTGAAGCTAAACCACCCACTAAAGCTTGTACTTGAAAAGATGCCTTTCAATTTTTCTTAGCAAACATTTGATTGTATTTTATGGGAAACCACACAGACACTTCTCAGTCTCTTTTGACTTCGAAGGAAGAGATTCGTGCCTGGGATCATTCGTTTTATGTCTTTCAACACATCACTTTTATCTCATACACATCTTGCTTTATTTCTTTTTCTTTGGCACACTATTTCATGAAGATCTTTATGATTTTCCAAACTCTTGATTGTGGTACTAATGGAACTTTTCAGATCCGTGCTTTCGGTTCTAACTGATATGGTGGTTCACTTTCTTATGGAGGAGCGAATGTGGATTAACATGAACCTTTTACAGAATTGAAGAGATGGTATTTGGATAAGGACAAGAATTTATTTTTGGGCACGTGAATTTGAAACGGTTTCTACACCCACGCCTGATGACATGTTTCCTGGGAAACCAAGCTGTCAAATCCCACTTTTACAGGCGACGTTTTAGAAATCGTATGATCACAGCCGGTATTTTCTCTCTCTCTCTCTCTCTCTCTCTCTCTCTCCTGGCAACGGTATAAAAGGAAGTTCTCATGCCTATTGTACCTTCTTACCTTCTTCAACTTCTCTCTAGAATACACCAGGCAATATTCAATTGTTCATCTTCTTGAGTGCTTCAACAATGGTGGAATCATCCTATATTCAAGATCAAACAACTTCTTCAACCTTGCTCAAGATAAAACCGAATCAGAATCTCATCATTCAGTTGGATCCTTTTCTTTATGATTCATACATGCTTCATGTTGTTTTGTGTCTCAAGTATTCTCCATTGGTGATTGCTCTAACACAAGTCGAATCAGTTCCAATATCCCTTCTATTACAGGTCTATTTCACGGCTTCCTATGACAAACGCAAGGAACGGATCTTTTTCGAAATCTTTAATCACAAGACATCGGTATCCAAAGCATACTTTTGTTCACTGCTAGGGCTTGCTGCTAATGCTTCTGTCATCTCTCCGGATTTCATAACAATCACTTAGTTGTTCTCGATGTTCTATGACATGGGATACACGGACATTCTAACTACAGTGACGAAATTCAAGAAGTCGTGTTTACCACCTCAATGGAATGGTTTGCTCACTCTTCGCTACAAGGGGTTAGCAGAACGGGTAGCAGGGTCAGATGGGGCAAGTAAAGGATTTATGACCATTCTTTATGGTCTCTACCAGAGAATCAATTTGCATTATGGATCACTACTCTGGTCACAACTGGTGCAGAGTCTCAACTCCTCGACCAAACATTTTGAGATTTCATGTGCTCGTTTCTAGACACTAGTCACTCGTAGAGCCATTGAGACTTTTCAGGTTCCTGTCATGGCGGATGCTTTGAAGCATTCTATTTCTACGTTTCACATGTTCAAAATTATTGTTACTGACCTTACAAAGTTCATTTACATCACTTCTATTCTTGAAAAAATGAGCCGATGTGTCACGAGTGAAAGTCAAGTCATCGTAGATTACATGAAATTGACTCCTTCAGGTCCAAGAGAACTCACTCCTGAGATGAAGAGTGCTTTGGAGGCTGCTGACAAACCTACAAAGAGGGGGAAGAAACAAGAGTCTAAGAAAGCAGAAAACGATGGTCCCTCATCTCCTAAAAAGCGAAAGGCTGATACCGCTGCACCTTCGGCTCCCAAAAAGAAAAAGGTCAAGAAGATGGCAAAATGGCCGAAGGCTCCAACGCCTTCTGATTCCGATGAGGAGGAGCAACCAGCTAATGATGAAGGGGATGATCAACATGAAGGCTCACCAAGGGGAAACACACCTCCCCGATCTCCAACTCCTGAAGTACAAATTCATGTTCGTACTCCTCCTCCTTCTCCAAAACAAACCTCTATACTAATCTCTATTGCTCCCATTCCACCTCATGTCTCTTCTCAACCCACTACCACTGCTCCAATACCACCACCTATCTTTTCTAAAGCTACAATAACCACAACCACTAGCCCTTCGGTGAGTGTCAACGTATCTGATATGGGGGCACATACCGTTGGCATTGACACCCTTGTCACAACTAAACCTCTCTCACCATCACATTCGACAGACTCTGAGCCTATTCTGGGAGGCGAAAACTTTGACTTTGACTCCACTTATTACAGTCCTTATTGCATTCCAAGTGAAGATGATGATGTTGCTCCGGTGACCAAGCAACATTTAAAAGATATCAATGATAAGCTTGATAAGTTGCTTACTTCCTCAGCACCTTATTCTGATGTTGTGTTAAAAGCGTTTCTTGATACTGCTCTTCAGCACTATACAGCATCAATCGACAACTCCACAAAGTTTGTGGATGCCTCCACATCTACCTTCAAGAAGGCAGCAACCAAAGTAACGTATCTAGTTCACGATTCGAAGATTTTCTTGGAATCATTCAAAGGCCATGCCGACACTAATGTCGCGAAGGTTAATGTTACGGTTGATTCTCTCACAAAGTCCCTTCTAGAAGAGACAACAAAGTTTGATTCTGTTCGAACTGTGCTCCAGGCTAATCACACTTCTCTTCTTACTTCGGTCGCCTGTCGCCTTGATAAGCTTCAGGCTGATCTAGCCATGGAAAACAGGATAATGGACGAACTTGCTCTCAAGACCACTCAAGTTGAAGTCTGAAATGCTCATCTTGCTCAAGCTTAGAAGGAGATTGCTTCACTCAAGCTCATCTTGCTCAAGTCCGAAAGCAGTGTTGGGGATGTTCTGTAGATTCTCAGTAATCTTGTCAATGCTCATGACCCCGTTCTCACCCTCAACATCCAGAATCATTTGACAGCTAAACTTCTTCCTGCTATTCAGATTTTAAGTCAAATTCACGGAGTTACGGAGCCTATGGTTACTCCGCAACAAGGGGGAGAAGCTAATCAGAATCCTCCAATTCCTCCCAAAGTCGCTATCAAAACCAAACCGAAGGTTAATGCAGCTTCGGGTTCTGGTGGACAGGAAAAACCAAAGGGTGTTGTGGAAGATAGTGATGATGAAGAAGAAGAAACTATCACTGATGCCTTAAAGCGAAAGAAAAGAGAAAAAGAGGTTGATGATAATTCGAAAATAGCCAGAGAAAAAGAAGAGATAGAGTGAAAGCAGAAAGCAGCTCAAGATGATCTGATTTGCAAGCAGACTCTCTTTCCCACATGGACACGAGAGAGATTAATTAAAGAAGCAATTGAGTCTCCTAGCACTCACTGGTTGGAACCTGTGACCTCTTTTGAATGCGAAAACACGAGGGATTCTCAGTTTGATATGCTTATCACCTATAGGGCATTCGTGTTCCACTATTTTGATTCAACGGTTGAAGTCTGTAGGAACCCAATTTTCTAACGAACGGTGAATGCGGAAGAAATATATCTCGAGATTAATCGTGTTTTTTTGGAAGTATGAGCATGAAGAACATAATATGAGTTCATAAGAAAAAGGTAAGAGCAAGAGAGAATAATAATGTATTACATGAAGAACATGGTGGGAGAGAAACTCTCCCTAGGTGGGGAGAACCCACCACTTTCTCTCTCTAGAGATTACATTTTGAGAAAAGTAACTCTAACTAAGAAAAGTAAGAATGGCTAGCTTGCTAAAGAAATAAATGACCAACTCTCCCTTTATATAGGAGGGAGAGTATTTACACCATAAATACAATAAAAGGAAAATATAACCTAGCTATCACTCATTATTTGTGGAGCATTTACATGCACCAACATTCTCTCCCTAAATGCTTACAAATGATGATAGATACAATAAGTGATACAAGGCTATAATACAAAAATCCGACTAGCAAGTGTGGTAATAACATGAAATCAAGTGCTGAAATATCTCTGAAACTCTGAAGTGTCTGTGAAGTTTGAAACTGGCCATGAATCTCTGAAATGAAGGTCTTCGGCTTCAAAACACAACCAATGAAGCAGAAAAATAAGATCCAAATCTTCAAACCAGTCATAATCACCCGAAGAAGGAGGTCACCATGAGCAAGTAGAAGATCCAATAAAAGAAACACTTCGTCTTCAAAAGTCTGAAAAACATCTCGAGTTCTCGAATCATAATATACCAAAATTCTTCAAAGAATAACCTGCTAAACATGTGAAGCATCCATAAAATGTAGTCCGGATAAAAATAATGTGAGTCCAAAAACATGGTCCAGCGATGCCAAAATTTTGATCCAAGGATCAAAAATAAGTGTCACGTCACATCGCCAAAATAATCTTCGTCTTCAACATATCATAAATCCAAACTCGAGAAATCATAGAATCTGAACTGAATGCAAGCACAAAATCATCCTGTGGTAGAGTCTGAATAATAAATACTCTGAATCGGAAAACATCGAGTAATGCCAAAAATTTGATCCGTGAAGACCAAAAATAAGTGTCACATCGCATCACTAAATAAATAATCGTGTTCAGAAGTCTTCAAAATCCAAACTCAAAAAATAATAATCAAATCCGGATGATATTCTCTCCCTATTTTTGATAACCAATGACCGGATATCAAAAATCAACAAATCATCGGATGGAGAGTGTCGGATACCAAGAGCTAAGATAAGCTCTCCCTAGATGTGTGAATGGTCTCGATAAGAAACGAGAAAGAGTAAAATAAATACTCTTGCGGTCATGAGAAAGCGGGTGACATAGTTGCTAAAACTGTGCTGAGAAAATCTGTTGTGCCAAAAATATATCCAAATATCCAAACTGTGGTGCCGGAACACTTGAAGTGGTCTTCAATAGAGAATAAAGTGCACATGCTCAAGATACATGATTCGTCGACAAAAAATCAAGAGCGCCAAGTCATAATATCCCATATAGTGAAGAATGCGAAACAACTTTGTTGATCAATCGCCGTTGCGGTGCAAGCATCACAAAAAAATAATATAAAGTCCGACTGCGGTAGGAATATTCTTCCAATAATAATAACTGGTATGAATTAACCAATGTGACAATCCATGGGTAGGTGGCGGCAAAAACTGGTGTTAAAAAAATAATTGGTTTTAATAAAAAAAAATTGGTTATATAAAAAAATGGCTAAATAAAAAAATTGGTGTTAAAAAAAATTGGCTAAATAAAAAAAAATGGCTGAAAAAAAAATAAGTTAATTAAAAAAATGTAGAAAAAAAATCTGAATAAAAAAAATAGAAAAAAAATAAAATAAAAATAAGGGGTTTTTAAAAAAAAAAATAAGAGAAAAAAGGAGGGGAGCGGAGGAAAAAAAAGGTGGAAGGAGGAAGGAGGGGGGAGGAGGAGAAGAGAGGGGAGGAAGGGAAAGGGGCTGAACGAAAGAAGGAGGAAGGAGGGAGGAGGGAGGAGCTGATCCGGATTCAGGATAGGAGGCGGGTGAAGGTGATTGCAGGTGGAGGTTGCGGGTGGAGGTGGTGGGTGCGGACGAAGTCTTGGGTGCGGATGGCGGGTGCGGTGGAGAGGTTGGCTTCGGATGGAGGCTTCAGATGGGGACTACTGATCAGATGAAGATCGCGGGTCTACGTTGGCTGCGGATCAAGCAGGCAGGCGCGACTGCGGTGCGAGGAGCAGATACGCATGCGAGCTGCAGTAGGGAATGCCTGCGGTTCGAGCTGCTGATGGCCGCTGCGGTCCGAGGCTACTGATGGCTTCGATTCATGGAAGGGGATGCGGTTTCTTGGCTGCGGACCAAGAGGCTACGGGTATGGACTTCGGATCAGGGGCTGAGAAGGGCTCCGGGGAGGCTTCTCAGGGGACTCCGGTAGGCAGTTTTTGGCTGCGGTTCGAGGGTCCGGAAGGGGCTGAACAGGTGACGAAAAATGCTTTTTTCATGAAAAAATAGTACCGTCAAGGCCATTTATTCATATTTTAATAAGAGAATATTTTTATAAAGCATTTAAGTCAACAAGTGGGTCTTGGGAAGGCAAAAGGAAGAGTATACAGGGGGTTTTAAAGGGACAAAAGGTGATGGGATTTGAGTATGTTACATGGTTTTTGTCTTTTTGAGGGAGTAAATAGTGGAATACTCTTTACCTAAAAGAGTAACAAGGACTATATGCTTTATGTAAACAACACATTACGTCCAAACAATTCAATTGAAGATCTACAGCAACTAAAATATGAGAATCAAGAGCTTCTTAGCTCATAATGAGAAGAGTTGCTGGGAAAGAAAAAACTTCAAAAAGAAATGCTTTTCTCCATTTTCTTCAAGAAAAATAAACCCATTAAATTTGTGTCTTCTTATTTCCAAGAACATATACCTCCTAGAACAATTTCTTCAACATTTTGGAGACCACAAAAATAATTTCTTCTCCCATTTTTTGTACACTTCTTCAACAGAAAAGTAATAAGAACATGAAGAACATCAATTTTTCCAGCAATAATAGAACGATCAGCAGCAGCAACTATTTATTTTATTGAGATAGAATCACCCAAAGGATAGAAATAAGAAAGAACATCATAAAAAAATTTCGGTTTGCAACCCGAAATTTTTTTCTTGTAGAAACACAGAAAAATCACAAGATAATCACCGAACGGGAGTCGTTCCCTTGAACTAATCATGAGATCTTCAAGGTACGGTTCTGATACCAATTGTAGGAACCCAATTTTCTAACGAACGGTGAATGCGGAAGAAATATATCTCGAGATTAATCGTGTTTTTTTTGGAAGTATGAACATGAAGAACATAATATGAGTTCATAAGAAAAAGGTAAGAACAAGAGAGAATAATAATGTATTACATGAAGAACATGGTGGGAGAGAAACTCTCCCTAGGTGGGGAGAACCCACAACTTTCTCTCTCTAGAGATTACATTTTGAGAAAAGTAACTCTAACTAAGAAAACTAAGAATGGCTAGCTTGCTAAGGAAATAAATGACCAACTCTCCCTTTATATAGGAGGGAGAGTATTACACCATAAATACAATAAAAGGAAAATATAACCTAACTATCACTCATTATTTGTGGAGCATTTATATGCACCAACATAGTCCCTTCTCCTCACCCACAAGTTGATCGAGATCTGATAGATTTTTATTTTGAATTTGCTCAACCCCAATACTTGACATGGAGTGCTCAGAAAATAATCTCTGTCAAGGTATTGAAGCCGTATGCTGCCGGGAAATTCATCATCGTGAAGTTCAAGGTGACCCAAGGTTCTGATAACTCGGTTCATATGATTTCATTAGCCGATCTTCCAAACCTGAACCCACATGATTGGATTATGTTGTTCAATATTTTGCTTACTAATCAAGAACAATATGGCCCGTTCCTTGATCATCTTAAGAGAATGTTGGCTTCCTACATCCATGAGGTTGCTAAGATAGATCAGGAGATTGCAAATGTTCTGAGAAAGAAGCAAATTGTGAAGAATATCAGGAAGCCAAGTGATTTAAATAAGATGAAAATGGGCAAGATTCATCCGGTTCATCACACTGTCATGTTCACTATAAGCGAAAGTGAAAGATTCCTTTTCGCTCTTGTTGACAAACACCTGCTCTCCACTTCCTGCTTGGAGCATGTTCTTGACATAACTCACAGGTGTAAACAGAAAAGTGATTCGGATAAGAAGAAATTCTCTGACATGCTTTGGTGCTATATATCCTTTCGTCACACTCTTTTAGCCATTATACCGAAGGTGTTCAAGACAGTGAAGAAGTTAGTTCTTTCTCAACCGAACTAGTTTCTCGCCTTTATTGATGCAAAGGGGGAGATTGTTGGGTTTAGTGTGTTGCGTAACACGGGCTTAATGTTATATTTTGATTACCCGGTTTGGGCATGTCCAATCGTGGTTTAAGCTTAGGGTTAGACTATATATTATGCATGCATGTATAGCGTAAAAGAGAGAGCTCTCATTAATAGCTTTTGCATTATAGCCCTAAACGCACCTCTACAGTCGAAGTTCTTCATCGAGCTCTTCTGAGGTGTGAGATATTAATCATTCAACATCATTTGATATATTCTTGTGTTCTTTGATTACTTCATTCCTGTTTATCTGTTTTGAATCTGTCGATCTAATAGCGCAATAATCACATCACATCATATATAAGAACACACAACAGAAAAGGAAGAAAGTTTGAAGCTTTTTACCTCCAAATGAAGCTTCTCACACTGCTAAGCTCAGATCCAAGTGCTTAGGCTCTTACTCCTTCTCCAAAGCTTCTTTTCCACTCTTAAGGCTCAAGAACACACCAACAAGCTCTCAAGGGCACTCTCTAGCTACAAGAACGAGGATTAAGGTTTTGGATGGACAAGTCTCTGGAAATGGTGGCCAATAATGATGCCATAACGTTCTTTAAATAGGGGGATCATTTAGAATTAGGGTTTCATTCTGGGCCTGGTGCGCCCCGCGTACACCTTGGTACGCCCTGCGTACTAGGCAACCTCCGTGTCATGAATATGCTCACGAGTACACACGGTGTGACAACTCAAATTTTCAAACAATTTTTTTTTCATTTTAAAAATATATTTATTTCCATTCATAACAAGGCATAAATAGTTAAGTGTTCTGTCAAATACAAATAATCAAAATCCCAAGATCATAAAAGCAGTCTTCAGTGTGTATCGATCATGCCGGCGCCTTCCCACGGTCCTCGCTAGTACCTAAAATACATACACAACAACTGTAAGCATAAATGCTTAGTGAGTTCCCCAATATACACTTACACACATACGCCGTTCCAGGCCCTGACCTTCCTGTCCTCAACACAACGCCTTCCGGCCCATAACATATTCGCCTTCCGGCCCATAACATATTGCCTTCCGGCCCACATAACATACATAGCTCACAGATAACACATAACTTACCACATATAGCATACATATCACATATCATATCTGACCTTCCGGTCATATAGTCAAACCCTTCCGGGTACAGTATAGTGAGAAGACTCACCTCGTAAAAGCTGAAAGCTAGCAAATCCCGAAAGGACTCGTGCACAACCGACGAGCTACAACCTCCCTATAACATCACATATCTCATTAACACTTATATCTTCTAAGTGTGACTATCCCTAAGAAGTTAGACTTAGGTCAACTCTGGTCAACGGTCAACGGTCAACTCGACCGGACTCGGCGAGTGCCATGGCGACTCGGCGAGTCTAGACGTTCTCCAACTCTCTGAGAGTCCCTACCTACTCGTCGAGTATCCTCCTCGACCCGACGAGTTACTCCTGGAATAATCGCGGGGCCACCCCGACTCCACTCGCCGAGTCTGAAGAACAGCTCGACGAGTTTCAGTAAATCTCCAAGCTACTCGCCGAGTCTGTTCATCGGACTCGGCGAGTCCACGCCATGCAGTCGATCAAACTGCTTCCTGAGATAAGTCTCATCCCGAAATACACAAGCATGGGACCCTCTGGACCCCTAAGGTCCTAATGCAAGGTTATAGTCGTTGGGTAACAAGGCACTAATTCAACTAATCACCAAATGGGTTCCATAAACCCTAAATCCATGCACACATCAACATAACAGAAAGGAATCCGAAATATTACATGGAATATGCCCTCTCTGTGTCTCCAAACCGCAGAACTCGAAACCCTTGTTGTTCCTTTAGCCAAAACCCTTCTCCTCCTTGCACAACAATTTCTTCAAGCCCAAATATCCTCCAATCTTGCTCTAGATGCCCACAGCCGTTTAGGGTTCTTCTCAATCGACCAAAAGACGGAAAATGACGGCCTAAGAGGCGTTATATACGATCCAAAACCGAACGGTTAGGGTTTCTGCTGAACAGCGTCGTCTCGCCGAGTCCATATCTGGACTCGTCGAGTCCAATCGCGAACCCGCGACCAAGTCTGCGATCCTACTCGGCGAGTCTATGCTCCAACTCGCCGAGTCCCCTCTTAAATCACCCCCAAAAACATAATTTAGCAATACCTGAGATTCCGGGCTGTTACACACGGCGTACTCTCTATTATGCCCAGCATACTCGATCACTACACAAGGGCTAAAACTGACAACTTAAGGAAAGAAGAAGGGCCAAGGAGATATACTTGACTTCGGGATACATCCAATATTTTATTATTACGCTTATTCTTGCTCTTAATTCATTTAAGCCACACAATTAAGCATAAAACACATAATACGGAAATAATACATTTCTATTATTTCAAAATGAGTTACAAAGGTTAACCTAGACTATTACATCATCATTAATGCCTAGCCTAGAAACACGGGTGTTACAATTCTCTCCCCTTTAGGATGATTATGTCCTCAGAATCACACATCAACAAACAAATGCGGATAGCGACTCAACATGTCACTCTCCGTCTCCCAGGTGAGATTTGGCCCATTCGTATGTTTCCAACGGACAAGCACTAATTCGACCATCTTGCGTCACAACTTCTTAGTCTTACAGTCAACGATTGCCTCTGGTTCTTCAATTAACCTCTTATTTTCATCAATTCTTAATTTCGAAATTGGAATCATGTCGGGAACTTCTCCCGCGAACTTCCTCAGATAACACACATGGAAAGTGTTATGAATTCCATTTAGTTCTTCAGGCAATTTGAGCTTATAAGCTTGGTTCCCTCTCCTATGAAGAACTTTAAACAGTCCAATAAACCTTGGACTTAACTTTCCCCTTTTACCAAATCTTATAAGTCCCTTCCATGGTGAGACTTTAAGCAAAACCGAATCTCCAACTTCAAAAGTCATCGGTCGTCTTTTCTTGTCAGCATAGCTCTTTTGATGATCCTGAGTTGCTAACATTCTTTCCCTAATCACTTTCAACTTTTCAGCAGTCTGATGGACTATCTCAGATCCCATAAAATGATTTTCCCCAACCTCAAGCCAACAAGACGGCGTATGACACTTTTGTCCATACAAAGCTTGATAAGGTGCCAGCTTAATGCTCGAGTGGAAACTATGATTGTAGGAAAATTCTACCAACGGCAAATGTTCATCCCAGTTGCCTTGCAATTCCAGGGTAAATGCTCCCTGTATATCTTCAAGTGTTTGTATCGTTCGTTCGCTCTGACCATTAATATGTGGATGGTAAGTTGTACTTAGACACAACTTGGTACCCAATTTCTCTTGTAGACTTCTCCAAAATCGAGAGGTGAAACGACTATCACGATTTGATAATCGTTAATGGAACACCGTGAAGCCTCACAATTTCTTTCACATAAGAATTCGAAGGCTTATCCATAGACCATTTCTCGTTGGCTGCTATGAAGTGCGCACTCTTAGTGAAGCGATCAATGACCACCCAAATCATGTCGTGACTGCTCTTTGTTCTGGGCAATTTAGTGACAAAATCCATAGCAATGTCTTGCCATTTACCTATAGGTACAGGCAAAGGTTCTAAACTCCCATATGGTTTCTGATGTTGGGCCTTGACCCGCGCACATGTCACACACTCCACCACGTACTTTGAAAAATCAAGCTTCATTGTCGGCCACCAGTAATAGGGTTTCAGGTCCCTATACATTTTAGTGTTGCCATGATGAATTGATTACATGGTTTTGTGAGCTTCTTCCATCTGAAGATCTCTTATTCCTCCTGACTTAGGTACCCAAATACGATCTTGGAATACCTTCAGTTCATGACCGTTTGTACCAAACACTAATGTTTTGCCCAAACGTTCCTTCTTCCGGTCATTCTTTTCAGAAGCTTCCTATTGAGCTTTATTTACACTTTCCACAATGGTCGAGACAACTTCTATTCTCAACGCTCTTGGCCTTTTTCGTTCAAGATTGACTTTTCGACAGAGAGCATCAGCGACAACATTTGCTTTATAGGGATGGTAAAGTATCTTACTGATGTGCACAAAAGTACCCACTAATTTTAATATTTATAACCTAACAAACTTAAACTAACTATGCACTTATAGGCAGTGTACCTAGTCGGATTACAGTATAGCTTAGGGAAGTCGGGTGTCGATCACAGGGAACGGTGTTACTAATTAATTTACTTACTATTAAATTAACCTAATTATTAACAAGTTTAAAGGGGGTTTTATCTGATTTTACAAGATCAGATGAACTTAAATCAAATTCAATAAGTAAAAACACACTCTTGTTTAGTTTGAATCCACTTCTTTCTTATGGCTAGCTAATGATTATGGATTATCTAGTTGGTTTTAATTATATTAGTAATTTAGTTCTAACTTTACCAATAATTAACTAATTCATGTCAAACTATGTATGTTCACACACAATTAAACACAAAATTAATTATGAATGTAAATATGCTATGTAAGATTTGTTATATAAACGCAATTATAGTCACAATACACATTCTCTAAAATAGCTAAGTTTATTTACTCTAACTACTAACTAAGATTGGTCAATCCTAGTGGAGTAAGCGATGGATCGGGGACCGAATACTGCTCTCGGGAGACACTCCGGAATTAAACATTCCGGATGCAATATTATGCCAGAAAGAATACCCCGTGGCACCCTCCGCATAACCTCTAGCAACCGCACTCAAAAACATGCCAAACTCGGGAGTCATAGCCTCCTGTCAATCATATAGTCCGACTCTCCAAGCAAATTCAACTAGGCTGCACTCCCGGTACTCACCCCCCAAACGAAATACCAACACCTGTGGCCAATGTGGATCTTGAACAGTTTCTTGAAATGTCACCGTTGAGAAAAACTCAACACAAAATTCCTTGTAGACCCGCTCTTGTACCCGGAACAGATTATGCCAACCAGAACAGGTAAACGAATACCCATCTCCAATAAATATCTTTGTCAAAAACGGGCCCACCCGGTCTACGAGCCCTACTTCCCTCAACCGTGTCCTATTGATTGTTGGAGCAACTGCGATTTCTCTGTTGTAGAGCCACCCCAATATGTTGTTCCAACGGGTCAATACATCTCGGGACATTGTTGCGGGAAAATTATAAACCGGGTGCAAACCCGCAACTCCAGCTGGAATCTCTCTTCTTGGAGTCATTCCTGCAAAAACAAGGAAAAACCACAGCCAAAACAATAATCCACAAATTAGACATAAAGGAAACAACGAAAATTCTCAGTTCAGTATTCACGTCGTGAGTTCATAAGAATTCACGTCGTGAATTCGTAGACAGATTCGGAAATTCGTTATGGATTCTGTATGAATCGGCCATGATAGTGCTTGGGGTTTACTCCTATATTATTTTCAACCATTAATCAACTACATTCCAAGGGTAATTTACGAATCTTAGAGCTATTTCATACAATTTAACATATGAACAAACCCTAGCCCTAATTTCAACTACTAAAGATAAATGAAGGTTAATAATTAGAAATTGTTACCTTTGATGGAAGTAGTATGTAAGCACAAAGAAAACATGTAGATTTGTCGGCTAAAATCACAGCAATGGGGACCAAGGGGGGACCAAATTTCGCTTCTACTTCGTGAAGAATAAAGAAATGAGGGTTTACTGGTTTCTAGGGCTTTATTCTGTGGTCCCGTGTTTTCAAAAATTCACGTCGTGAATTCTTAACGATTCACGTCGTGAATTGCATCTGGGCTATAATTGGGCCATGTACTCACCGACTGATCTTGGGCTTGTTAGTCTAATGGGCTAAACTATATCATGGAGTATCTATCCCGTTCATTCACTATTCACGTCGTGAATTTCTAAACTTCACATCGTGAATGTGGTCTGAAAGGAAAAATCAAATTTGACTTTAAACTAAATTCTCAATTATTACTACTTCTATTTTAAGGTCCCTACATTCAGTACTTAATTATGTTCTAATAGAGTTGGATGACATGATCTAAGTTTTTAAAACTAAAATGCAAAAAGAAAAGAAGAGAAAAAAAATTTGCAAACCAAACTCGGGTTGCCTCCCGAGAAGCGCTTCTTTTTCTTGGAGTCTTGAGCTGGACTTCGTGCCTCCTACGTTGAGTCCTCGGAAGAATCCACCACTAGGATCTTTTGTTCCTTGAATCGCCTCTTGTAAGCTTGAACTCGCCTTTTGTATGCCTTCTTTGAATTCTCTTTTTTAGCTTTCACCTCTTCTTCAAGCTTGCGTTTGTTCCCTTTAGTTTCTTCCTTGCACTCCATAGCATCCTCCTCCTCTTTCACCACCGGCTTTGTCACTCTTGAAGTGACCTCCTGTTCATCACTTGTCATCTCATCATCTTCTTTGCTCACCCAAGAAGGTGGACTCTTGTAAGCTATGACTTCAACCAAAAATGGAACAGATGCTCTTGGTTTTGTTCTTTTGACTTGTTGAACTACCTTGATCTCTTCTTCCATAAGCTTTTCCAGTTCTTCTAGTTCATTGTCTTCATTGATTGTGAGCACCTCTTCTTGAACATGTTCCTTTGGAAAGCCATCTTCTATCCCAAAAACTTCTTTTTCATCACCAACCCTCAAGGTGAGCTTAGACTCGCAAATATCAACCAAAGCTCCAGCAGTGTTAAGCAATGGACGGCCAAGGATAATTGGAACATCGGGATCTTCCATCATATCCAAAACTACAAAATCTATTGGAAAAACAAATTTTCCAATTTTCACCAAAATATCCTCCACGATGCCCCGGGGTTGTGTCACTGAACGCTTCGCCATGTGAATAGTCATTTTTGTAGCCTTCATCTTCTGAATTTCTAACTTCTGATAAAATGAATAAGGCATCAAATTAATGCTAACCCCAGAATCGGCTAAAGCATTAACCTTCATTTTGTTGCCAAATTCACACAGAAGAGTGAGGCGTCCAGGATCTCCCATCTTCTTCAGTGTCTCTCCCAAACAGTTTTTGAGCTTTGTTCACTTAGAACCACCTTAGAATGCTTCTTTAATTGCTTGCGAGTGTCTATCAAATCTTGCAGTAATTTCTGATGCTCGGGAATTTTGGATAAGGATTCGACAAAGGGAGTATTAATCGGGATCCCCTTCACATGCTTGATAAACTCTCTATGCTCTCTTTCCAGTGGACTAAGGGTAGCTTAGGAAGGAAAAGGCAAAGGCGGCTGATAAACCGAACCAATTACAGAATTTTTCTGTTCATGACGGGCCCACGTCGTGAACTTGTGAATTATGGAGTTCAGCAGCTTCATGATTTTCGAGCTTGGTCTTCTTCAGCTTTGGATCTGGCTTTTGTGGTTCTTCTTCCAATGCCTCCAGGAACGCAAAGATGGCTTCTTCTTCAGTGTCTATGGCCATTACATGAGATTGGGTTTTCGTTTCGATATTTTTCCGGAATAACTTCTCATGAACTAGAGTGGCTAGTTGACCAACTTGTACTTCAAGGTTATGGATGGAGGTTTGCTGATTCTTTATTAAAGTTTGTTGTTCCATAATAGCAGAATCAGTAGCATCGTGTCTCTTTTCTAAAGCTTCCATAAACTTCATCAACATAGTCTCTAGATCGGGTTTCTTCTCGGCTGGTGGCTGCTCCTTTTGATAGAAGCCTCGACCTGTCTGCCTATACTTCTCTTCTTTTTGTTTCTTATACTCTTCATATGGCAGCCACTCCTTTTTTGGTTTCCTCCAGTCCTCATCAAACTTATCCCCACTTGAGTAGCACACTTGAGCTTTTCTATTCCCAAACTCATCTAAATTGCAGTCCTTGGTCAAGTGTGGACCACTACATCTCTCGCAACCCACTCTTATGGCATGTATTGACTGGTCCATTTGTGTTATCCTTTGATCCAAATTATTCAGCATAGCCATCACAACTGCTATTTCTTCAGTTTGGGCCCCTCCACCGCCTTTGATTCCATCTTGCCTAGGGTTGTGGTATTCGCGAGAGTGCTTTGCGAATTCTTCAATCAACTCCTTAACCTCCCTTGGATTTTTCTTTGTCAAAGGTCCTTGAGAGTCAAGGAGTTGTCTCGTCATAACGTTGACCCCATCATAGAAGATCGACATCTTTTGTTGCACATTTAGATCATGCTGAGGGCAATTTCTGAGCAAGCCCTTGTACCGCTCCCATGCTTCGTATAATGACTCCCCCAGCTGTTGCTCAAAGTTGGCTATTGCCTTCTTGAGTTTGGCTATCTTGGATGGCGGGCAAAACTGGTCCAGGAATTGCTCACGCATTTGAGCCCAAGTGGTAATTGTACCCGGTGGAAGTGACTTTAACCATTCCTTAGCAGCTCCTTTGAAAGTGATGGGAAGCATCCTAAGCAGGACGGTGTTTCTGTTGACATTTGCGACATTGAAGTAATCCGCAATGTCGTTCACTTCATCTAGATGCTTAAAAGCATCCTCATGATCTTTCCCAAAAAATGGGATATCCTTCAGTGCAGTCAAGATGTGCCCCTTCAACTCGAATGTGGCAGTGGCAGGTATTGCGGGTTGGACTAAACCGGGACCCACATCTTCTCAGATCCGCTTCTTGTAAGCTCCCATGGACATCTCTTCAATTGCTGCCATATCGTTCCTTGGCTCGTTCTCGGGTTCGCTCGTATGTTCTTCAAATTTCGGCTCGGTATCGTATTCGGATTCGGTTTGGACGGGTATTTGATCCGAGTGCTCAAAATTGCTCTTGTACCTTGCGGATGAACTTGACTCTCCTGTCTTCTTTCCCGACTTCCTTGAAAAAGCTGACTTTAATTCTTGTAAGGGCGTCTTTTTCTTGTGAATTGCAGACTCGGGATCTTCAAGTGGTGGCACCAAGGGTGTGTTTGAGCCTCTGGTCATGAACTCCTGCAACTTGCTAAACTAAAAACGTAAAACTGAACTAAAATAAGAAAATACTAAAAACTGAAAATCGCAGCTTTCACGTCGTGAGTTTATAAAACTCACGTCGTGAATTCTGTGACATAAGCAGAAAACAAAATTTTTGTTATATGCTAACCAACTAAGCTAATAAACAAAAATAACAAATAAATAACTAATTAACTTTTTGCAGATTTTATTCCACAAAAAGGGTCGATTAATCTAATGCAACCAAATAAACTAATAATCTAAGTCGTTCCCCGGCAACGGCGCCAAAAACTTGATGTGCACAAAAGTACTCACTAATTTTAATATTTATAACCTAACAAACTTAAACTAACTATGCACTTATAGGCAGTGTACCTAGTCGGATTACAGTATAGCTTGGGTAAGTCGGGTGTCGATCACAGGGAATGGTGTTACTAATTAATTTACTTACTATTAAATCAACCTAATTATTAACAAGTTTAAAAGGGGGTTTTATCTGATTTTACAAGATCAGATGAACTTAAATCAAATTCAATAAGTAAAAACACACTCTTGTTTAGTTTGAATCCACTTCTTTCTTATGGCTAGCTAATGATTATGGATTATCTAGTTGGTTTTAATTATATTAGTAATTTAGTTCTAACTTTACCAATAATTAACTAATTCATGTCAAACTATGTATGTTCACACACAATTAAACACAAAATTAATTATGAATGTAAATATGCTATGTAAGATTTGTTATATAAATGCAATTATAGTCACAATACACGTTCTCTAACACAGTTAAGTTTATTTACTCTAATTACTAACTAAGATTGGTCAATCCTAGCTCTAACAATTCAATGTTCACTAAATCATTAGGTAAACAAGTTCATGCAGTTAATGGTCACTATGCTACACAGAACATGTAATCAAGCAATTAGACAAACAAACACAAGCATGCTAGGTAATTCAAATCAAACACAAGCAATTTTACCAACTAAATAAATCCATAAAATTGAGCTATTCATAAGTTAGAAGCTTCATCTAGCTAAATGAGAGTAGCTAGATTCAACTGCTCATCATAGCAACTAACATACTAACACAAATCAAAGTGATATAAAACATGTTCCTAATTATCAATTAAATAATCTAAATATGGACCTTCACTCTTTTGGTGTTGAAAGCCTTTTCCTAGAACTTTTCTCTACTCAAAATTGTCTTCTGGAACTCCTCTCTCTTGCCAAAAGTTCCCTCTATTCGTAATGGTCAAGGATTTATATAGTTGCTGATTTTCACAAATTCACGTCGTGAATAATAAGATATTCACGTCGTGAATTTCAGATAACCTTGCCCGTCAAGGATTCCTTCACCCGCGTACATATCTTCTAGAACCAACTCTTCACGTCGTGAATTCTTTAAGTCTCACGTCGTGAAAACGTTTTTTTTCAAGATTTTCTTCTCTTTTAATCTTTTAATTCCCAAAGTTTCTTTCTTTAATGCTTTTAGTCCCTTTTCTTCAAAATGTCTTCTTTTTGGCTGCAAATAACATTTAAGCTCATAAGTACAATTATTCTAAATAAATTACCAACTTATTAATAAAAACGTACTTAAATATTGCCTAAAAATAAGTATAAATATGGCAATATCACTCACAGTCGTAGTCCTTAAGTAGTTCTAGCCAGCATTGCTGCCTCATATTCAATTCCTCCTGACTAAAGAGATATTGGAGACTCTCATGATCAATGAAAAATTTTCACTTCGTGCCATAGAGGTAATGCCTCCATATCTTTAGAGCGAAAAACTATCGCTGCCATTTCCAAATCGTGAGTAGGGTAGTTCTTTTCATGCTCCTTCAGCTTTCGAGACGCATATGCTATCACCTTTTCTCTTTGGGTCAAAACACAACCCAACCCAATCCCAGACGCATCGCTATAGACAACGAAGTCTTCAACTCCATTGGGTAAAGAAAGAATCGGTGCCTTGCATAGCTTCTTCTTTAGCTTCTCAAATGCTTCTTCGTGCTTATCGCTCCAAGCATAAGTTGCTCCTTTGTGGGTCAAAGCTGCTAAAGGAGTAGCGATCGAAGAATAGACTTGGATAAAACTTTGGTAATATCCGGCTAATCCCAGAAAACTTTGGATATCCGTGGGAATTTTCGGTTGTTCCTGTTGGATTAGTGTCTAAGTCCATAACTATTTTGGTATGTACTTGACCCGATGGTGCATGGTCCTTTTGGGTTGCCTTCACCAAAGCAACTTGATTGGAGAAATAAATAGAGAGAGAGGTTATTATGATTTATTAATATGTTATAAGAATAATATATTAAAGGAGAAATCATATTTTTTTAATTAATATTGGTCAATAATTAATTAAGAATTCATTTTGTGATCAAGTGTAATTAATTAAACTAGAGGGGCTGAATTGTAATTATGTGATAGTTACAAAATAAGGTAAGGATTATCTTAAATATAGGGTGAGTGAATTTAAGGAGATAATGCCTTAGAATTCGACAAGGATAAGGGTTTCTAAGACTTCTCTTATGGTTGCTTGGTGGGTAAGCAACTAGATAAGGATAAGGACTAAAACCCTAATCTTTACACCTATATAAACCCCCTAAGGCTCATGAATTCGTCTAACCCTTCCCAAGAAGTCCTAGAGACGAATTCTAACACCTCTCCTCTCTCTTTATACCTTCTCCACTTGCTTATGGTGTTTGTAAGCCATTAGAGGAGTGACACTTGTGACTCTAAGCCTTCCAAAGTCAATTCAAGGAGGAATTGGGATTGTTATTGCTACATAACAATCAAGGTAATATCATAAACCTAATTATATGTTAATATTGATTTCAATATGCTAGAATTAGGGTTTATAGTCTTGGATTCAAAGCATGTACAATAGAGAAACCTAGATCCAAGCATTAGGGTTTGTATGAGCACATAGGATGTCTTATGACCAAAACCCAACAGTTCCCACTTCATCACAACTTCAATATTCGCTGGATCAACCATTATCCCTTCTTGGTTGACCACGTGAACCAAGAATTGGACTTCTCGAATCCAAAAATCAGGAGAACTTTCTATACAACTTCTCCTTCTTCAAAACTTCTAACACTTCTCGCATGTGTCTGTCATGCTCCTCTTGGCTTTTCGAGTAAATCAGAACGTCATCTATGAACGCTATCACAAATTTATAAAGGAACAGTTTACAAACCCTGTTCATTAAATCCATAAATGATGTTGGAGCATTGGTTAGTCCAAAGGACATAACCAAAAAATCATAGTGTCCATATCGTGTTCTGAATGTAGTCTTCTCTATATCCTGCTCTCTCACCTTCAGCTGATGATATCCTGACCATAGGTCGATCTTTGAAAAATAACTTGAACCTTGTAGTTGATCGAACAGGTCATCAATCCTCGGCAGCGGATATCTATTCTTTATTTTTTCCTTGTTCAACTTTCTATATTCGATGCACATTCTCATACTTCCATCTTTCTTCTTCACGAATAATACCGGAGCTCCCCAGGGTGATGAAGTAGGTGATGGGCTTTGTACAAACAATCCTATGTGTGCATGCAACCCTAGATTTGGATCTATGTTTTCTCTATTAGATACACAACATTATGAACACATGAAGAACCCTAGCATGCTCTTAGTATTTTCGAAATTCATATAGTAGGATAGATCACATACCTCTTGGTGTTATATTGCAATAACAACTCAAATCTTCAAACCCTAAGTCCTGAAAGCAAGTACCACAAGTGTAGTATCTCTAATGGCTCACAAACACCACAAGCAAATGGAGAGGCAATAGAGAGAGAAGAGAGGAGGTAGAAATCAACTCTAGGAACCCTAGGGATCAAGTGGACGATTTCTATAACCTTAGGCTTTATATAGGGTAGAGATTAGGGTTTCAGTCCTTATCCTTATCTAGTTGCTTGCCCGCCAAGTAACCAAAAGATAAACCTTGAAAGCCCTATCCTTGGACGATTTCAAGGTTCCATATCCCTTGAATTCAACCAACCTATATCTAGGGTAACCATTGCCCTACTTTGCAACTATCATATAATTAAAATTCAGCCCCTCTAGTTTAATTAATTACACTTGATCACAAAATTAATTCTTAATTAATTATTGACCAATAATAATTAAACAAATATGATTTCTTCTTTAATATATTATTCTTATAATATATTAATAAATCATAATAACCTCTTTCTCTATTTATTTCTCTAGTGAAGTTTCTTTGGTGAAGGCAACCCAAAAGGACCATGCAGAACCGGGTCAAGTACATACCAAATATGGTTACGGGCTTAGACACTTATCCAACAGTCTCTCACTTGGATAAGTCTATTAACCACAAATGCAAGTACAACTTGATTAGCAATCGTAGCTCTCAAAGACGTTGTCGAACTCTGATCTTATCAGTAACCTGTCCTTTAGATAAGGGATCGTATAGTCCTCTGTTTAGATATCGTGCGGACAATCTCATGAAACGTTGTCATACTTATTTTCCAGCAGTCTGTTTCTCGATCTCAAATTCATTTGACATAGAACTTAGTTGAATACATCAATTCAGTCCTAACCGGGCCCGACACATAAGTCAAATTAAATCATCGAGGGGCCCTGATATCGCTTTTACTCTCTTAGGATAAAAGTAACAGATAAACTTCGATTTATATGCATTTACTATTCACTAATCAATTATACACAACAATGCGTTTTATGAAATCAATTTACGGATGCGGTTTCGCATTATCAATGCACAATTAATTAGTAAAAAATAAACCATATATGTTGGTTTTAAGACCATATGATATTATCGTCTTGCGATCACTTGTGGTACATTCCATAAAGTGATTCCAGCAAGCGAGGATTTATTCCAATGCTCAAACCTTTTTCATAAGCACTCATGAATGTTGTAAAAAACTTTTGTTATGTCTAATACCTTTCAGACAATCTACACACCAATTCAGGACAGTCTTCATTCATACCTACCTCCAACCTATGAACGACTATGGACCGTTCGAATGATTCGATTATTCTTAATAAACTCAATCATTCTGGAAGTCAAAACATGCAAAGTGAAAAAATAGTTAAACAATTGACATAAGACAGAAACCATTAAATAATACTCCTTTATTTAATCATCAAATGTCAGTTACATTTATCTATTACAAGTTTCCAAACTATCTAATCCAAACTAATATCATCCTTCAGCCCAATGCTCCTAGCGTGCTGCAAATGCATAACCCTACTCAGTCCCTTCGTAAGCGGATCTGCCGGGTTATCCTCTGACGATATCCTCTTAACTACGAGGTGTCCTTCTTCTACTCGATGTGTAATAAAGTGATATTTTCTGTCAATATGTTGAGATCTACCATGATCCCTCGGTTCCTTGGTCAAGGAAACCACTCCTTCATTATCATAGAAAATTTCCATAGGCTCCTTTATGGCGGGTACAACTCCAAGGTCTCCAATGAAGTTCTTCAACCATATCGCCTCCGTTGATGCTTCGCTCGCTGCAATGTACTCTGATTCGCACGTTGAATCACCTACGGTTTCTTGCTTGGAACTTTTCCAAGTCACTGCTCATCCATTAAGGGTAAAGACCCAGTCCGACTGCGAACGGTAGTTATCCCTATCGGTCTGGAAACTGGCATCACTATACCCTCGCACCTTTAAGTCATCACTCCCTCCGAGGGCCAAAAACCATTCCTTGGTCCTCCGAAGGTACTTCAGGATATTCTTGACCGCGGTCCAATGCGCTCTGCCAGGGTTCCCTTGATATCTACTGACCATGCTCAAAGCAAAGGCCACATCAGGGCGAGTACAAGTCATAGCATACATGATTGAGCCAACTGCGGAAGCGTAAGGTACTCGGCTCATCTCTGCTATCTCGGCTTCAGTACTCGGACTTTGAGTCTTACTCAACTTAGCATTACATTGTATCGGTAATTCTCCCTTCTTCGAGTTTTCCATACTAAAACGTTTTAGTACTTTATCCAAGTAAGTATTCTGACTAAGTCCTATTAGTCTCTTACTTCTCTCTCTCACTATCCTTATTCCCAAAATATAGGAAGCCTCTCCAAGGTCCTTCATAGCGAAGCACTTCCAAAGCCAAGACTTAACCTCCTGCAGAGTCGGGATGTCGCTTCCTATGAGTAGTATGTCATCGACATACATAACGAGGAAGCTAACTATACTCCCACTGGCCTTGACATATACACATGATTCAACTTCACTTCGTATAAATCCAAACTATTTGAATTTCTCATTGAAGCAAAGATTCCATCTGCGAGATGCTTGCTTAAGTCCATAAATGGACTTCTCATGCTTTCACACTCTATTGGGATGCTTCGTATCGACAAAAACCTCTGCCTGAGCCATGTAAACATCCTCAGCCAACTTCCCATTAAGGAAAGCATTCTTGACATCCATCTGTCATATCTCATAATCATGAAATACAGCAATGGCTAGCATCACCCTAATAGACTTTATTTTAGCAATTGGCGAGAAGGTCTCATCATAGTCAACTCTGGGAGTTTGAGTAAATCCCTTCGCAACCAATTGCGCCTTATATGTGTGCACATTCCCATCCATGTTGGTCTTCTTCTTGAAGATCCATTTGCACCCAACCGTCTTACGACCGGGCACATTGTCAACTAAATTCCAAACTTGGTTGTCATACATCGGCTAAATCTCGCTGTCCATCGCCTCTTTCCATTTTGCAGACTCTGGGCTTACCATGGCTTCCTTATAGCTACTAGGTTCATCTAGATTTATTAGTGTACCATCACTAATATACGTGTCCCCTTTGGTAGTAATATGAAAACCATAAAACTGGGGCTGAACTCTAACTCTTTCGGAACGTCTAAGAGGTAGGGACTCGTCAATCGATTCAACCGGAGTTTCCTCCTCGGGTTGAACGCCAGCGATAGAGGTTCCTTCATCAGTCGACTCTTGAATCTCTTCAAGATCGATTTGCCTCCCACTGTCTCCTTGGCTTATGAGTTCTCGCTCTTGAAAAAGCCCTCTCCTTGCAACGAAGAAAACATTGTCACTCGGTCTATAGAAGAGATATCCAAAGGATTTCTGTCGGTAGCCGACGAAAATACATCGCTCACTACGAGGTTCAAGCTTGTCGTGAGTGTCTCGTCTTACGAAAGCCTCACAACCCCAAACCTTGATATGTGCCAATGAGGGAGCCTTCCCTGTCCACATCTCGTGAGGTGTTTTGGCAACCTTCTTTGTCGGGACTAAGTTAAGGATATGGGCGGTAGTCTCTAAGGCATACCCCCAGAATGAGATAGGTAGTGAAGCACAACTCATCATGGAACAAACCATGTCCAACAGGTTTCGATTACGCCTCTCTGCCACACCATTCAGCTGTGGTGTCCTAGGTGGCGTCAATTGTGAAACTATTCCGCATTCCTTGAGATAGTCGTGGAATTCAAGACTTAGGTACTCTCCTCCTCGATCGGATCAAAGCATCTTGATTTTCCTACCCAATTGATTCTCCACTTCATGTTTGAACTCTATGAACTTTTCAAACGTTTCTGACTTGTGCTTGATTAAGTAAATATACCCATATCTACTATAATCATCGGTGAAAATCACGTAGAAGCGGTTCGCATCCCTTGTGGTGGATCTAAAGGGCCAACACACGTCGGTGTGTATGAGATCCAATAAACCCTCACCCTTTCACAAGTGCGAGTGAAGGGTGACTTGGTCATCTTTCCAAGTAAACAAGACTCGCACGTGTCATCGTCCCTAAGGTCGAATGACTCCAAGACTCCATCCTTTTGGAGTTGGGCTATGCGTTTCTTGTTGACATTTCCAAGATGACAATGCCACAAGCATGCTTTATCCATACTTGGAAGAATCCATACACAATACATCATTTCCTAGGTTATCCACAACCATACCAGTTTCATAAATTCCATTACAAGGCAATGCTTCAAAATATAAAACACCATTTAGATAAGCATAAATCAAACCATTCTCATTATTAAACGAATATCTAAATCCTTGTTTAAACAAACCATGAAATGAAATGATGTTTCTTGCCATATCTGGCGAGTAGCAACAATTATTTAAATCTAAACGTAATCCATTACTAAGAACTAGAGAATACACTCCAATCTTGGTGATAGGCGACGATCTTCTGTTCCCCATGATTAGATTTATTCTTCCAGGCTCCACATCCCTATTTTTTCTTAGTCCCTGCAAATCAGAACATATGTGATCACCACAACCTGTATCAAGAACCCAAGAAATAGAATCTGATGAATCATTAGATTTAATTGTGTAAATACCTGCGAAAGATGGCTTGATCTTCCCATCCTTGATGGCTTGCAGATATTCTGGGCAGCTTCTCTTCCAATGCCCTATTTTGTGGCAGTGGTAGCACTCTGCCTCCTTTGGGTTCGAGTTGGACTTGGCAGGACCAACTTTGGTCCCACTAGAAGAGGAACCATCTTGGAACTTTCCCTTGTGGTGGCTCTTTGAAGGAGCCTTCTTCTTCTTGCCCTCCCTTGCCCAATAGCCAAAACAGGAGCAGCGGGTGGAGTGGGAGTTAATGAAACAGACTTGTCCTTGAGGTTGCTCTCAACCGTCCTTAGGAGCCCTTGGAGTTTACTTAGGGTGAACTCTTCCTTCTTCATGTGGTAGGTCATCCTAAATTGGTTGTAGCACGAGGGCAAGGAGTGAAGCACGATGTCGATTGCCAAATCTTCCCCAAAGTTAACATTTAACTTGTGAAGATGATCAACATACCTTTGCATCTTTTGCAAGTGCACGGTTAGAGACTCCCCACTTTTCATCTTAGCGGTGATCATGTTCGTCATGATCTCATAGCGCTCTTGCCTTGCGCTTTGGTGGTATCTCTCCATCAAGTCTTGATGCATTTCGTATGGATACATGTCCTCATAGGACTTTTGGAGTTCGGGGTTCATTGTGGCTAGCATAATGCAATGAACTTTCGTTGCATCACGCTCATGGGTCTCAAAGATGGCCATGTCTTCGGGAGTAGCGATTTCTGGATTGATCTTTTCAAGCTTCTCGTCGAGGACATACTCTTTGTCCTCGTAGCGAGCAATCGTGCGAATGTATCTTAGCCATTCGCTAAAGTTCGATCCATCAAATGTCACCTTTTGACATAGGCTCATTAGCGAGAATGAGCTAGCAGCAGCGTTGTTCACGTTAAACATCTAAAAATAGAAAGGAACAAAGTTTGATTAGAATTAAATCCCTAATTAAACACCCAAAATGAAAAATTACGGCTAGGACCCAACAACATTATTTACACATTAGAAAAGGGATGTCGTAATCCAATATGCAAATAATTTGGAGGTAAGTGAATGACGATTCACTAATTCTTCACCATGAAAAACATAAAGGCTTAAGTTTTAAATGTATTGAGAATTCCTAGATTTCCTTTGAGATTCATTGAACTTTTTCAATGGCATGTTTAAATCTCGATATGCCCCTCTCGTTTGTGACTGGGATGTCGAGGATCACAAAGTGGGTGTGAATAACTATGCAAACGTACATGGTGCCCTCATTGTTACAGTCACCTATTTGATGTGCCGGTTAACCATACACGCTCCATCAAACTATAACTAACAATGCGTCAACCTTTGCCACCTTTTCTTAGAACCAATTAGTGTGTCGATTAACCACACACGCTCCACTAACTTCTTAGCAAGAGTGCAAAGTGTAATTTCATGGGATTGCATCAATTCACTTTTTCCTAAAGTAACTAGGATTGGGAATTTGAAAAACGTTTAGTTACTTTACATTGATTCATTATACTTATTAATGAAGAGAGGATTGCCCTATCCTACCCGTTCGGCTAACGACCCTCCACCAATCAAGAAAGCGGTGGGTAAGAGTGGATACCCATTAAATGGCCATTTTATAGGCCATAACCTTATACCCCCCTTATAGATCGACTTCGTGAATGAGGCCTACTAACGGTAAGACTAGCATTTTAGTTATATATATATATATATATATATATATATATATATATATATATATATATATATATATATATATATATATTAATCTTGTAATAATATAATAGTATAGGGTGTATTTTAAACATTTCAAAATACCAGGGTTTTAATCTCAACTTAAAATTTTCGAAATTTAAGACCTTTTAAATTAAAGTTTTAAATATTAAAACTCTTTATTTAATAATTATCTTGAATTAAACTATTAATTTAAATTATTAAATCATAACGGATTATTAAATCATAAAGGATAATTACCATTTAAACAATTAACTTATCCTAATCCCTTTAATCCCTCTAAATTTCGAAAATCATGGGATGGGATAATTCAAAATATTTAATTACCATATTTAACCATTAAAAGATAATTACAAGATATGAGATTATCCAAATCACTAAAATTTAGGATCTTATCTTGGGGAGGAGGCTAATCTCGAAAATCCTAGGGTTTGAAAACCCTAGATTTCGAAATCTTGGGACTTAAGGAAAGGATTTTAAAAATCCCTTACCAAAATTTCGCAAATTAGGGTTTAGGAACCCTAATCTCGAAAATCTTGCCTCCTAGGGTTTATTGGCTATAAATCGTAATATGTCAAGTTCATACAATTGTATATTACTAATTGAAAACAAATTAACCAAAGTCTGTGATGCCACTGATGGGTTTTGTACAAACAATCCTATGTGTTCATGCAACCCTAGATTTGGATCTATGTTTTCTCTATTAGATACACAACATTATGAACACATGAAGAACCCTAGCATGCTCCTAGTATTTTCGAAATTCATATAGTAGGATAGATCACATACCTCTTGTTGTTATACTGCAATAAGAACTCAAATCTTCAAACCCTAAGTCTTGAAAGCAAGTACCACAAGTGTAGTACCTCTAATGTCTCACAAACACCACAAGCAAATGGAGAGGCAATAGAGAGAGAAGAGAGGAGGTAGAAATCGGCTCTAGGAACCCTAGGGATAAAGTGGACGATTTCTATAGCCTTAGGGGTCTTTATATAGGGTAGAGATTAGGGTTTCAGTCCTTATCTTTATCTAGTTGCTTGCCCACCAAGTAACCAAAAGATAAACCTTGAAAGCCCTATCCTTGGACAATTTCAAGGTTCCTTATCCCTTGAATTCGTCCAACCTATATCGAGGGTAACCATTGCCCTACTTTGCAACTATCATATAATTACAATTCAGCACCTCTAGTTTAATTAATTACACTTGATCACAAAATTAATTCTTAATTAATTATTGACCAATAATAATTAAACAAATATGATCTCTACTTTAATATATTATTCTTATAATATATTAATAAATCATAATAACCTCTTTCTCTATTTATTTCTCTAGTGAAGTTGCTTTGGTGAAGGCAACCCAAAAGGACCATGCACAACCGGGTCAAGTACATACCAAATATGGTTATGGGCTAAGACATTAATCCAACAGTAGGTCCAATGAAACCGTTGTCCAACAACTCCTGAAGTTGCATCATTAGCTCCTTCATCTCTGTTGGTGCTAATCAATAAGGTGCTTTTGCTATTGGCGTTGTCCCTGGTAACAAGTGTATTTTGAACTCCACTTGTCTATCAGGCAGTAATCCGGGAAGTTCTTCGGGAAATACTTCCGGATAATCACACACCACAGGAATGCTCTGCATCTCCTTTTTCTCCTTCTTTGCAACAATTACGAATGCCAAATATGATGTACATCCTTTGGCCAAACACTTTCTGGCTTTCATTAGAGAAATGATTCCTGAATTTACCCTGCGTTTGTCCCCATACACCATAAGCAACTCCTTCCCAGGGGGATTTACTTTTACAATCTTCTTATTGCAAAATACCTTGGCATCATTGGCGCTAAGCCAATCCATTCCCAGCACGATGTCGAAACCGTTTAGTTCAATAGGCAATAATTCCTCGTGAAACTTATTCTCATTCAAATCAATGAAGATGTTTTTCATGCGATGGCCAACAGGTATGAACTTGCCACTAGCAACTTCGACTAATAAAGCATTATCTAGTCTATCGACAGGCAAAGCTAGTTTTTGTGAAATAAAGGAGTAGTTGGCTCCTGAATCAAATAAAATTTGGGCAGACAATTTGTATACGAGAAAGGTACCTGAAGCGACATCAGCTTCATCTTTTGCAGCCTCAAGTGTCATTTGAAAGGCTCTCGCCTTCGGCTTTGGTGGAATATTGGGTTGTGTTGCCTCCTTCTTTTTAGGACAGTCTTTCAAATTGTGCCCCTCCTTGTTACATCCAAAGCACATCCTCTTGTTGGATGGACACTCATTGGCATAATGCCCAGTTTTTCCACATTTGTAGTAGGCCACCTCTTCACTACACTTCCCAGAGTGTTTTTTCTTGCACTTTTCACACCATTTCACTTCGCCTCCAAACTTATTCGAATTAGACTTCAAAATTTTGTTTTTACTGCCGGAACCCAAAGTTCCTTCAAACTTTCTCTTATCACCAACTTCAACCCTGCTAGCAGTTCTTCCCTAGATCATGTCCTCAATAGACTTAACAGCCCAAATAGTTGCCTCCAGAGTAGGTGCCTGACGTACTGGCACAACGTACTCCCTTGGAAGTCCCTTTGTGTATTGGTCAACTTTTGTCAGCTCATTTGGGACGATGCACAAAGCAAACTCCATTTTATCCATAAAGGCGTTAGTGTAATCATCGACTGACATGCTGCCTTTAGTCAATGTTAGAAACTTGTTCTCCAACTCTAGTAGATTTTGGGCCAATCAGAACTTGTGCTTGAATTGCACCAAGAACTCTGTCCAATTCAGTTGTAGTGGCTCATTAGGGCTTAGGGTCTTCCCCAGAGTGTTCCACCAATGAACAGCTCCACCCCTGAACTAACGTACTGTGAAAGTGGTCTACAACTTGCCTCTGCAACCACACGTCATGAAGGCTAGCTCCATTTCCAAGATCCAATTAATGACTCCGGTCACATCTTCCTTCCCAGTGAAGGTCGATGGTTTGCAAGTCAAAAAGTCTTTGTACTTGCATCCAATTCCATCAATTCCTCCCTCCTGGTGGTTTTGTCTAACTAACGGTTGGTTGGCTTGACCAACAGTCACACTGAAGTTACCTCTTTCCGAATGCCCTTCATTCAACTCGGGTTGTACAATCGGCATTGAAAGTTCTTCACGATTCTACCGAAGCAGACGTGTCGTTTCTTCCATCTGATGATCCAAGATTGTTTGAATCATCAATTGTACACCAATCATTGTTATTGGCTCAGGTGCTGCTGCTACAACAGCCACTCGCTCAATCATAGGTGGTTGATTCCTATCTTCGTTCATGTTTCCAACTCCACTTCTGGTTCTTACCATTTTTGATCTACACACCGAATAAGGTGAGTTTAGATCCTCAATCACAATAGAAAATAAAATCATCCTTATCACTCTGAAACGTTTACACGCAAGTTCTAATACCGTAGTCATACGATTAGAATCCTAAATACATAAGGTCTCCAGATCCGGTTCGCAACAAACCGTAGATCTGAACAAATAATATCATATATGGTAAACATATAACATTTAGCACATAAAAGCATTTTAGGCAACTTTCCTAAAATAAACTAGTGCCCGTGTCTAAAATATAACACACACTTATCTCACAATCTTCACTTATCATTATAAGTTTAAGTCTAAAAATCCTACAAATTCCTATTTCGCTTAAACTAATGCTCTAATACCAACTGTGACATCCTCAAATTCATGTCGGAAAAGACTGGTTTAATTTATGCTTTTAACAAAATTTCAGAGTAATCCTTTGATTAAAAGAGTTGCGGAATTTGTTCACAAAACGAAATATGATATAATAAGATTTACCAAAGCATTTCTTAAAGAAATGTATTTTCATTATATAACAAAACTCAGGATGTCATGTTCCGATACAGACAAAAGCATAAACGGCACATTATAAGCCTTACAACTGTTATATACAAAACAGGCCTATAATCAAAATATCTTGACAAGTCATCCAATTAATGCTCTCGCGCCACTTCCTGTAATACAAAGAAAACTGAGTGGGTCCAGCTTGGGAGCCTGGTGAGCATATAGGGATTTCAACCCACAATAAATAATTATATTTATTTCATCAACCAACAATAACCCAATTACCCATTCCCGTTATCCTCACTTTACGTCCCTAAAACAACTATCACAAGGGACCTAACCTAAGGATTTTCATCGGGGCGACAACACATGCTTCAGAGTTTCCTCAGCAATATATGTCAAACAAGGCAACCATGTGGGGGATGGAGTACAACAAATGAACACCCAAGTTTATTAACACCTACAGGTGGTGATCCTGCCAGCGTTCCACTAGACTGTCTACAAAAGTCTGTGGTCGTCATCTAAACTCCGCTAGATGATTGAATCAACAACAACAACAACAAGGCCTCTCATCAGTTTATCACACGTCAACTATCTACCCAGTTCTACCCAACATTTTTGTAGATAGCAACATGCAAATTCATTCAGATTCAACTTATAAACTTGATAAGATATACATTCAATACTCATTCCAGATAAACAAATCATATATATATATACATATACATATACACACACACATAGCACGTATTCTATACGAGATACTTCAAATTTAAGTGTTATAAGAAAAGGGAATACACCCTCACTCAAAACATATACTTAACACATACAACAATACCTGTATTAAAATCGTGTATATGAAAGTGACTATGCACTCACTTGATAAGATGTTTATTGGACAACACTACGGCTCTAAGTGTACTATTCTTTGGTGAAACCGGGATATCTTCACACACCGGGTTTCTCTCGGGCAGAGTTTCGACTCGGGAACTCTGTTTCTCAGGATCTTTCGGGCTTCGGGACTCGCTTTGGGTCTTGGGATGATACCGGGGCTTCGGGGGTATAACCTGGATGTAAATCGAGGAAATATGGAGTGAGAGGAAAGAACTTTGCAATCCTAAACGGTTGTCCTCGCTTTCTATTTATAGGGGCTGAAAAACTATGCTCACGTCGTGAGCTCGATAAGTCACTACGTTCGTCATGTCCACTAGCCCTGGAAGATGTCCATCACCTGCTCACGTCGTGAACACTATGCTCACGTCGTGAGCTCTAACACAGGTGGAAGTTCGTGCCCCGAACTTCAGAAAATCATATCTTTCGCATACGAGCTCCGTTTTTGACGTTCTTTACATGCACGTGTAGGTGAGATTATGCTCTACATCTCTCGTTTAGACTCTATCGACTACTTTTAACTTTAACTTTTATTATATTATTTTTAGTAGGCCGGGACAGGAAAACTCCGTAACAAATTCATAACTCCTTCATCTGACATCCATTTTCGTCTGTCTTTTTACCGTTGAACTACTATCGACGAGATCTTCGATTCTCATTTAGATTGTTTTGGCTGGAAATCACTTGATCTCATATTCGAACTTTGGGCTACATACCTCTAAGTCAAAACTTCGAAAAATCATAACTACCTCATACGAAGTCAGATTTAGACGTTCTTTTTACGCACGCTCTCGGTTTAACTTATTCTATAAATTTTGTTTAGATCACTAAGGCTAGATATCGCTCTATCGTAAATTCACTATTTACGTCACGCAGTGTCGTACCGATTCTGTCGCGAAACTTCGACATGTCATAACTTCTTCGTTATAACTCGGATTTCGGCATTCTTTATATTTTCATAATCCTCGTAACGAACACTACAACTTCATGTATGGATATCGGGCTTATCTAATATTTTATTATTACACTTATTCTTGTTCTTAATTCATTTAAGCCACACAATTAAGCATAAAACACATAATACTCAAATAATACATTTCTATTATTTCAAAATGAGTTACAAAGGTTAACCTAGACTATTACATCATCATTAATTCCTAGCCTAGAAAGGCGGGTGTTACATAAAGCCTTTGGATGAGAAATATTTTCTAAGGATTTTGTCTGGTTTAGGAATGCTCGTTGCAAGCGATGTTCCAAGTTTGTCCTCATTGTTTAATCACAAGAAATCGAAGTACTGCTGATGGGTTCAAAAGTTATTGTTCACCATTCAGCGTTCGACCACCTTCAAATTCAAAATATCTCTTAACGGTTTAGATTAACCTTCATTGTTTGAGTAGAATTTTTGTTCCATGTACACTATCTGGAAGTGGATACTTCTTACATTGAATGTTCAGCAACATCTTAATGTGTTTTATTCTTGTTTCGTAAACCAAAAATACCAAAAAGATTTTCTTATTTTTGTTTTTACATTTCCAAAACAAAAATTCCAAAAAGATTTTCTTATTTTTTGTTTTAATTTCAAAAACAAAAATCCAAAAATATTTTCTTGTTTTTGTTTTGTGTGTTTAACATTTTGTTTCAATGTCTACTATACTAAACATATTGTGGTGGCAAATGCTTAACAGAATTTATTCAAAGTGGGACAGGTACAATTTCAAAGCCTTAATGGATCACTCATTACGAGGGTTCCTTCCCAATCAGTCTATATTCAAATTATTCGATGGGCTGCCTTTCTCTTTTCATTTTATGTTAAGAGATTTGTTCTATATCCATATCATTCGCAGAGGTGCACAATGTTTTCTTAAACAATCTTTTTCACCAAAAATTGTTCTTCACAAATAGCACACTTCACTTGCATATCCTCGACATCTCTCGTAGAAACCAACCAGAATGTAGATATTGCACAAGTCTGTGTTTATGATCCTGATTCATTTTTCTGTGGTGATGGTGAAACCCAATAATCCTAACTTTTATGGAATTGACGATGAATTCTATGTTCAAGATTTTAACTTGTACCAAATTCGATATTCAAAATCGGATTCCGTTCGTTATGTGTGGTATTGATAAAATGTTCTCTTACCAAGACATTTTTGCCTAATAAGATCCACTTCTTATTTTTTTTGGAATTTCAGTATGAATATCTATTCAAACCTTCATCACCTTGAAATATTTTTTCAACCTCACTTGTTCCAGACTACACTGGTCATCCAAGTACTTTAGTTCATTTTACTCACACTTGTGTTAATTTGTGGTTTTGGACAAAATTAAGCCTACCTTCGCAGCCTATGTAAAAAGAAGCCCTTTGATACTCATTCACGAGTATACGATTGTACTTCACGAGATACCACACAAGCAGTTTAATATCTATCTTGATGTCAAATGAAGTGATCTTTGCCAGGGATCCATCTGCTTTACATTGAATGTTTATTTGATGTCACTATAGGCACATTTTTTATTTTGGTTCCCACTATTTCTTTAGCACACAATTCCATTGAAATCCTCGAGGTCTTGAGTAATACCAACTCAAACCTAGATTTTGCAAGTATGGCTATGATTTCTTTTCCCAGTCCCAACAGTGAATGAGCCTTACCTCGAAGCGAAGGTCAACAATGTTCTCTTGGTGAAGAATATCTATGGTGACATATCGATGATCAAGTGACAGTTCTTATCTTCTTGGAGCAATTGAAACGTTCGGCGGATCTGACGGTGTAGTTCATTCATAGTTTTTAGGAACAAACGATCATTACCTTTCAGACATGGCGACTTTTTCAGAAACTGGCCCACTATCCAAGACAACACGTGGCAAAAGTTTACTGGCCCATTACCTTTACGTAATCTGGTCTAGTTTTCCCCAAATCTTCTTTCCTTATACTCATCTCCCCACAAAATTCTCCAAAACCCTAACAATGGCGGCACCAACTGGTCATGTTGATCCATCAAACACCACCACAGAAGACGCAACTTCTCAACCTTTAATGAAGATTCAAAGCTCAAAATTTTGTGTTCAACCTGATGTTTCAAAGTACCCAAAACAATTACAGATGTTGATTGTTGCTTTCAATCACTCTTTTCTCTCAACGGTTATGACTTCTTTATTCTCAGTACCCATAACTTGGTTATCCTTGGTTGGTTGAACTATTTTGTTCAACAAGACAACCAAAGTGGTGACGTTTCAATTGACGAATAACAAGAAGTATTAGCTTACAAAGAAGTAGTTTGCACAGATTATGAAGCTTCCAATTACAAGTATGTTTTATGAAGTTAAAGTTGAAAATGTTGTGTCTATGTTCAATGAAATGGGTCATCAACCACCACTTACATGCCTTAGTCATTTTCGAAAAAATTTCTTTGCCCTGTGTTTGGAATTTTCCTTCGATGTCCGACTGGTAGAAGTTTAGGGCTAGACAAAGCAAAACCGGAAGTATACGCTGTGATTGCAGGTTTGTATTATGATCTGAATGTTGACTACGCAACTCAATTATAGGAAGAATTTGGTACTGGCATTAATCATATGAGTGTCACAAATGGAGTATCATGTGCAAGGTATTGGAGCTTGATTTTGAGGGATGTTTACAAGAAAGAGGATATTTTGGTACCATCCGAAGATGCAAAGGAGGACTTCTCAATCTATTAGGCCCCTAAGATTGTTACTGATGATCCTGCTTTGTTTCCTAATGTGGCTCGGTTTATTGATGTTCAATATTTGAAAACCATCAATCTAGATGTTCAAGTAGGGGTTTTGTTGCCTAAAGGAGTTGAAGGAACATCGAAGGTTGTGAAAGCTTCGAAGAAACCAAAGAAGCCAGAACAACCTAAGTCTGTTCCTATGCAAATCGAGAAGGATGTAATGAAACCAGTTCAAGAATCTGTTGAAAAATAAGTTCAAAAGGAGGTTGTGCCTTCGAAGACATGTATTCTAAAATGTACTACGAAGTCTGCTCATCGTCCTCGACATTCTCCTGAACCACCAATCATCGAAGATGCTTCTGATGAGCCAATTTCTTTACCAAACGAAGATTTTGTTTCGAAGATAAGGAAAATTCGAAAACCTCAGCTTAATCAAAGGGGTGTGTGTATTCGTGATGTTCCACAACCAGTTTCACCATCCTCAAAGAAACGAAAAGCTCATGAGGTGGTTAAGAAGATTAAGAAGAAGATGCAACTTGCTGGTCAACTGGATGAAGTTGTCGTGGAAACAGATTTCGAAAGCGGTAGTGACAGGTCTACGATTCATCAAGACATTGAAATGGGTTGCGAGGCACCACAAAGGGCCTCCCCGGTTAAGTTGACTTTCAAGGAGACTGTAAGTCTTGGTGGCACTATACACGTATCTCGTACGGATACAACCACCAATTTGAGTGAATCTCCAATTATTAACATCCCTGAGAAGGTTGTGGTCATACCAACCGAAGTTTCAATGACCGGGTCTGTTTCATAGGAGGTTCGAACTTCAGGCATCCCTATGCACATATCTAATATGGACACAAATGACAATATGGGTGAAGGGATGAAGCAAAGTGAAGCTCCAGGTATATCTTCAGTAGAAACCATATCTATTTCTACCACACTTATTTTGTCTTCTACTATCAAAACTACCCTTATCAATACTTCTACTTCCTTACCACCATTCTCTTCACCTATTCCATCTTCATTACCAACTTCCACCATTTCACCCACTTTATCAAACATCATGCCTCAACCCATTACATCCCTTTTCTCTTCTCAATCCATTGAAGGGAAAAGTTCGTTCCAGAAGTTAATCAAGATGAGGATGATGTGATGGTATCATTTGCTGACATTCAGTTCGACCCTGAAGAAGATAACATTCTAGATCATATGATTATGCCAGGGAAGCATTTTAAAATTCTGAAACATAAACTGAATTCATTGTTACAAATTCAGGTAGATACAGGGGGTCGAAGTTCAGTATCTGACATTAAGGTGGACGTTATGCTTCAATCATAAGAGAATCATTTAAAGAAGGCCATGGAACAGAATGAGAAGAAACATGAAGAGAGATTAAAGAGTCATGTTGAAAATTTCCAATTTGAGGTGACCTAGCTTCATAACGCTGCCAAAGAACGTTATATCTTGTTTGTTGAGAAAGTGAAGAAAGTGGAAGAGTCTATTAATCACAAAGTAGGGGAAATCAAGTCTGAAATGGTGAAAGAGGTGGCCAAAATCAAACAGAATTATATGAGTGTTCATAGCTAGGTGAATGTTCTTGTTGATGCAATCAAGAAGCTCGTGGAATATAATACTTTGTTCTCCACCAAACTCGAGGCCAAGACGAAATTAGATTCGACAGTGTTTGACAAGCTGGAGCAGTTTTTGGGATGTCGAAAGGAATCCTTGTCCAAGCTTGATTTGACTCAACAATCTGCATTCTCTCTAGTACTTGCTCCTCTTCTCAAGTTAGTAAATATGATACCAACAGATGCCCCACCTATCAAACAAGTTATGCAAGGGGGAGATAAGGGGGTTGGCTCTTAGAAGGATCCTGATTAAGGAAAAGTTGTGGGGAAGGTAATGACGACGCAAATTCCAACATCACTTCCTGTTTCTCTATCAACAACTTCTACAACAATGACTTTGAGGCCAATAACCAAAGGCATAGTTATCGGAGCAACTGTTGGGGGATCGAGTTCAAGTCCACCACCTTCGAAGGAGGATAAAGGTGATAAAGGGAAGGCAATTGAGAAAGTGAATTCTGAAGAAGAGTAAAAGAAGAATATGGAGAAGGAAATCGATAGGCAGAGGCAAATAAACAACATTTTTGAGAAAAAGACAATGTGATCCACCAGGTTTAGATAAAGGTGATCCAAGAAAGCAATATTGTTATGAGACAATCGAAAAAATGTCTCATCTGGAAAAATGCATGATTTCAAAAATATTCTGAAGAAGAGCTATGACATCAAAAATACTGATTTTAATCAGCTGGATTTTCCTATCAATCACATGATGTTCATCTATGCTCACTATCAGTTGATTGATAAGTTCAATGATAAGGATGAGTACAAGATATTGAAGTTGCGTTTCATGCTATTCTGGGAAAGAAGGAAGAGGAAGTATGGTCCTTGGTGAAAGTTTTCAAGGTATTAAACATTTCCAAAGAAATCTTGTTCGAGGGTCTGTTACAAAATTTTCGATATTATGTACTTAGAGCAAACAATGTGGCTTTTGACTTCTCAATGGCATATTTTCCTCTGATGAACCTCAATGATCTCATTAATGCCGCAAATATATTGAGCTCGTCAATGTATCAAAACTTCAAGTTAAAAAAAAAAGATGATTTCTTGATTGGTTTTGCTCATAAACATTCATAGACAATTATTATGATTGTTTAGCTATGACGAATATTGAGCTTGCTTTAGCAGTGAATAGAACTTTGAAGGTACCCCAGTCTACGTTGAAAGGACAAGGAAGTCTCAAGAATTATGAAGATGGTGAGATTGTCCACAAACCTTTGGGTGTTGTTTTTGTTAGGAAGAACAAGAATCATTAGATAACGAAATTTCTATTTCAAGTTTTTGATGTGGAGAGGTACACGAACTCTCAGTATACGAGTCTCCTTGTTCGGCTTAATAATTGCAATAGGAATACAGTAGGAGATAAGGCTAAAATCTAAAAGACGATCATCTGGTATACCGAGGTTCATATAGTAATTCACCAGGCCGTGAAGATGATGATGACATAGATTCGACACTTCTCACTAAGGGGAGATTCTAAGGTTCGAAGTTTATAGTGAGGTGTCGAAGTAAATTTAGGCCTAGTTAGTTTTGAAGTCAGTGTATTGTATTTCGAATGTATGTACTACATAACGCATTGTTAGAGGTCGAACCTATCATGTCTAGTCCTTATGTTTTTTTTGTATACGCGTATGTATGTCCCTATCAATAAGGAAGTTATAGGAAGTCAAGAGTAATTTTGTGAACTTTTGTGAGCCAGAGCACTTAACTCTTTCTGTACTCTTGTATTCATTCAGACGTAGTCAAAGAGCCAAACAGATTCTATTTGCATCACTGTTCTTAATTCATTCTATACTTTGATTTCATTCTTAATACTCAATTCATATGAACTACAATAGATATAAATTAATTATTTAATGAGTTAAGTACTAGAAGTATAGTAGAAGATCTTATGTGTAACACCTCAAAAATCACGACCAATTTAAACTTTTCAAAACAACCCATTTACTATTAAAAGTGCTTACAAAACCATTGTTTCCAAAATATTATTTAAAACCAGAGTTTCCCAAGATCAACAACATAAAATCAGGATGTGTACGGTTACGCCTTCGTCTTCCAATGATCCTTGGAAGTACCTAAAACCCTAACCCAAAACTATAAGCCAACTTTTAGTGAGTTTCCCCCAAAGTACCACCACATTTACATAACAAACTACAACATGCATAAATAAGCCTTCAGCCTGACTTGACCGCCTCGCAGAGCCTTTGGCATGACTGGAATGCCTCGTAGGGCCTACAGCCTATCCGGACCGCTCGCCGGGCCTTCGACCTGATTGGACCGCCTTGCAGGTCCTACCATCTATCCGGACCACCCCGGGTATCTTGGCCTTCAGCACAAAGTAGGAGCGCCTCAACCCAACCACACATACTTATCGACATATACATAACAGATAAACATATAACCAGTCAATAGACAGACAGGAAGATCTACAGATCACTACTAGAGATGCACAAATGCCAAATCCGATCTGATCCAATCCGGATCTGAATCCGATCTGCTTCGATGACGTCAAAGTGAATCCGGTTTCATTCAATATCCGATCTGATTTTGACCAGTTTTCCCTCCCCTAAATACGAATCGGTTTAATCTGATCCAGTTTGGATCCGATCCGAAGCTGGTTGAGATTATGGACTGGATCTCCGAGATGGAGATGGTATTTGAGAGTTGCGACTGTAGAAACAAGCAGAAAACTGTCTTTGCGATCAGGCAACTGAAGAGCGGATTCTTGAGCTGGTGGAAGATATTGGCAGACACGATGCCCAAGGGAGAAGCAAGTAAGATGTCTGAGCAGGATCTACTAGAGATCAACAACGAGTTTCAGAACCTAAAGAACGGAAAAATGAGCGTCACCGAGAACGCTGCAAGTTTTACAGAGAAGATAAAGCTTGTTCCTTATCTAGTTCCAACGGAACTTTCCAAGGTCAACAGGTTTGCCAATGGATTACCAGCGGACTTTGGTCCAATGGTCAAACAAGCAACCACTTTGAAAGTCGCCATCTGGGCAGCCAAGAATGTTGAGACCCAAATAAGAGAAAAGGGTCTGGGGAAAGTTGAAGTTGGCAAGAAGAGGAAGCTGGAATGATCCTCAAGACCTGATAATAAGGGAAAGTTCTCGATGTCTAAACTGGACGACCGAAGGAATGGAGCCAACTGATGTGAGAAGTGCAAGAAGAAGCACTGATGCGATGGAAAAGTGACGTGCTATAAGTGTGGTAGGACCGGTCACTATTCTAGAGATTGTACATTCGACAACAAGAAGTGCTACGAATGTGGAAATGATGGGCATATTTCAAAGAACTGTCCAAGGAAAAACGAAGCTGCAAGACCAAATGCACCGCTGAAACCAAGGGCATTCAACATGATACTCGATGAAGCAGACAACAACGCGAGGAATCAAGGATGAGGACTTCTTACCTGAAGATCGGATTATGCAGTAGCCATATTTTCATATGATGTAGCCTAGTAGAGGCATAGTCTAGGGTGAACTTGAACACCTATGTAATCTTTTCAAGAAATAATATAAAACCTTCGTTTTGTTATCCGATGTGTTAAGTTTTTGTGTGGTTTTCTTGTATGGTGACGTGGAAAAACTGCAAGACAATACTTGGGACAAGTATGAGTAGGTGTGAATGGTAGTAGAGGCCTATACTACCGGAAGCATAAGACTCACGCTTGGATCAGGGAAAGTCACAAGGTTACCAAGAAGCTAGTAATTGATACCGTTTTATTCAAATATGTCGTTACCATCGTTTTGGTAATGACTAAGAGGATGATTGTTATTCCGAACCTAGTGGTCATATCGAAACGAGTCCGACTACGATGAGTGTGTTACGTGGTTCAGAGAACCAAGTTTGATGTAGCATCTGACTTAAGCCGAAAGATTGAAATAAAAGATAATCAAAGCGATCGGTAGAGGTATCGCGATAGTTTCTTGTAACTAGAAATGCTACCTTTTAAGATGTGATTAGAACACAGTCTATTCTGGAAGACTCAAAGAGACCTGAGTCTAAGCGTGGGAACATACGATGATAAGTCATTAGAATATGACACATCGGTCCATTGTAGTAATAAAATAACTTATCTTAACTTTGTTAAGAAGAAGAAGCAGTCTCCAGTAAGGATCGAGATTGTGACTTGAAGGTCATAATTTGGAGTCTAACTTGAGATAGGGAGCAAGTACAAGATCGAGCACCGCCTGTAATCAGGAAGTTTTAGAGTTAAATACTCTTTCAAAGAAACATCAAAAATACGGTTATTACTTAGGATGAAGAAATGACATATGGATTCATCATGTGAGCCCTGTTTCGTTGATGATTCCGGGACGTAACCATCCTAAAGGGGAGATAATTGTAACGCTCGTAGATCTGGGCTAGTCAATTTAGAGATAATACAAAAGATTATTTAGAATAAATAATCTTAACCAAGTTTTGGAATATGTCTCAAGGGTTCCATACATATAAAGAACACCGAAATCCGAGTTATAACGAAGAAATTATGGTCTGTCGAAGTTTTACGGCAAAACCGGCACAACACCGGGAGATATAAATAGTGAATTTTTGATAAAGGACTCTTTAGCCTTATTTATATAAATAAAATTTTTAGTATACATTAAACCGAGAACATACAAAAAAAAGAACGCCCAAATCTGACTTCGTATGAGGAACTTATGAATTTTCTAAGATTTGGCATAGCAGTGCACGACCCGAAACTCGAATTTTAGTTCGAGAGGTTTTTGGCATACGCAGCCTAAATGAGAATTGAAGATCTCATTAATAGAAACTCAACGGTAAAAAGACAGATGAAAACAAAGTCTGTATGCAGAAGTTATGAATTTTACGCGGACATTTTACAGTATAATCTCCTCGTACTATTAAATTTAAGATCGGTTGAGAATTACCTGATGGAGTCTAAATTAAAGTTGTAGATCTTATTTTTACCTACGCGTGGATATAAAGAATGTCAAAAACGGAGCTTGTATGTGAAAGTTAAGGATTTTAGAAATCGGAAGTGTGATGTGCGAAAATGGGTGATGTGGCACAATCTTGGCCATTTCTTTCTCCCCAAGTCTTTCCACTAGATGGTGACATGTCGCACCAAGTTCAGCCATTTTCACCCTATAAATAGAACCTCTCTCACCCTCATTTTCTTCACACATTTCTCATTCTTTCTTCTCTTTACTCTCTCTCTCTCTCTAGAACCTCTCTCTAGCCTCGAAATCCCCCAAAAAACCTAGCGAACCTCCCTAGCACGAGGCTAAAGCCCCGGAGTGCTCGACGACTCTGAGAAGAAGAGCTTTTCGGCTTGGGAATGCTGCTCTAAGCAAAGACCGATTTTCTATAAAACCCAATGTAAGTGAGCTACGCCTACGCTATTTTTAATATATCGTTTATTTAATTATAGTAACGTTATTAGGAACTTATAATAAGTATTTGGGCTATTATTATGGGTTATATAAGCTAGACTATTAATTAGTCTCGGCGAATAATAGACTAAACTCTAGTGGTAATAATACTAGGTTTCGTCGAAGGAAATTATTTTTAAGAAGCAAAGCGCTGTCCGAGTACCGAGTCACCACCTTTTCAAGTGAGTGCATGGTCCCTTTCATCTTACACATACATATGAAGTATTTTATATAAATTACGTGATATGTGTGCATATTATCTGAATACTTGATGTCTATGATGGATGAATGATTTTATACATGTTTTAAATGATTTAAATATATATTTATTTTATATCTACAAATATGTTGGGATAAAACATGGGTAGATGAAATAATTGGTATGTGATGAAATAAAATGATGAGAGATAGGTGACGATATGAAGGTGATGATAATTAGGTGATGGATAGGTGATGATGAATCGGTGATGTATGATCAAAGATACTATAACCTTGTCTGGCAATTTGGAGATGTAGTCATCTACTAGAGTATAGATGGTGACCACGGACTATTCTAGACAACCCGTGGAAACACCAGTAGACTTATAACCTGTAGGTGATGAATTACGAGTCTAGGTGATGTTGTGACTGTATATTCATGTGATGATACTCTAACCCTTACTATGAATTACGAGTTCGGGCAACGTTGTAACTACTTATTCATTCCTTAGGAACGAGCATATAAGGAAATGTGAGGTAAAAAGATGAGAGGTAAATATGATATAGGAGATGTCCCTTAAGATAATTCTTTATGGAATATCAAAGAGGATAACAGGGATGGGTAATCGGGTTGATTGTTTGATGTTTAAATATAATAATTATATTATTGTGGGTTGAAAACCCTTTGTACTCACTAGGTTTCCCAACTTGACCCACTCCAGCGTATTTGTATCACAGGTGTCGATACGAAGCTACTTTGCACTCAGAGATTTAAAAGAGATGTAGATCACTAGTGTAAATGAATGTAAGTTCTGTTTATGCTTATGTTTCTGTATTAACGATGACATCCCAAATGTTTTAAATGAATAAAAATACATTTCTTCGAAAATGCTTTGATAACGTATTTATCATGTTTTTCTGGGAACAAATTCCGCAACAATTTTATTAAAAGAAGTACTCTGGTTTTTATAAAGCGTAAACAAAATCGGTCTTTTCTGGTTGTGAAAATGGGGATGTCACGCATAATAACATTTAGCCAAATAGAAAGAGTTTTTGTGATCTTCCACTTCATGTCGCCTTCACTAAAATGTTATTCAACTGTCACGCAAATAGTTAGGGTCTCATCAATACCATATTCTTCATCTTCGTTTTCGTCTTCATCATTATCGTCTTCGTTTTCTTCCGGAGGTGTTGATAAGCCTTGTGCATATTCTTCATCCATTATCTCCAGTTCAACATTTTGTGCTAGCGGGCCTTCTAGTGATGCCAAGTGTTGTATACGTTCCACCAAATCCAAGTAATCCTTCAAGCAAATGCAAACCTCTACCACAACCGGGGTAAGATTGGTCCTCAACTTTGATAAAACTCTACCACTAAAAGAAAAACCAAATTCCAAAGCTACCGTGGAAGCATGGACGGTTAGTAAATAGTGGGCCATGATGGAGAGAATAGGAAATTGTGCTTCCTTGTCTCTCCACCAAGCCAAAAGATCCAAATTTTAAAATTGTGGTGCACTCATGAATTTTATAAAGTTTGACCCAATATAAATTCCAAGTTTGCTACTAAGGGTTAATGTGTGTGCTCGTATGTTTTGTTCCTCCAAAAGGTAGTTATAGAGGTCGATATGAAAATCCGTTTGACCCCCACTACTACCCAATGCACCACTAGTAGAGTCGGTTACACTTGCAAAATTGTTTAACATATTGCCACATTTTGTAGTGTAAATGTCAACCAAATTAGTAAAAGTGTTATTAAAATTATGTATTTGGTTACGGATGTAGTTTGAGTCATCTTTGTGCAAATTTAAAGTGATGGAATTTTGGTAATCAAAGCCTCTACCCCCGTAACATTGATACATCGGTTTAATTCCGCGACGCAAGTAAAAAGTGGTGACATTTCTTTGAAATATTTGGCTAACTTTTCTCTCATTGGTTTCATAATCAAAAAAAATATTTCACTTCTTTGTTCAAAACGCTCCAATTGCACGAACATCAACCATAATTCATTTAGTAACAATGGACTTGTAGGGTAATACACACCCGATAAAAAAGTGGTTGATTGTTTAAAAACTTTTAACATTTCCACAAACTCTTCCATCAAATCCCAACCAAAATCTGAAACCGGGTTTTTTCCTTTTGAAATTGTGTCATAAAATAATTTCAAAGCGATTCTTTGACATGTCAAACTTTCAAACGTCATGCACATCAAACTTCATCTAGTGCCAACATCCCAATGAGGAATATATGGAGTTACGTTAATGGAAATGGCAAACTTTTGATATTTTTCCATTCTAGCTTTATTTTTTCCAAAAACTCTAGTTAACATAGTTTTGAATTTTTCAATCATTGAATATATCATTTTTAAACCATCTTGTACCGCTAGATTAATAATGTGACAAACACATCGAGTATGAAAAAATGAGCCATACAAAATAGGTTTATATTTTGCAATTAATCTTTTCGCGGCAGCGGTATTGTTACTTGCATTGTCAAATGAAATAGAGAAGATTTTGTCTCTTAAACTATAAGTCTCTATAATACTTACTAAAATTGCAAATAATCGTGCCCCATGTGAGGATGCGCAAAAAATTCAAAAGCAATAACTCGTTTGTTCATTACCCAAGTAAAGGGGTCTATCCTATGTGCCGTGATGGTAAGATAGCTTTTGGGACAACTTTCAGTGGAGGACCAAACATCACAAGTTAAAGAAACACTGACTTTTTATATTTAAAAATCCCAATTGCATATCTTTTTTTGCTATATCTGAATACTTTAAAGCATCACGTCTAAGAGAAGTGTGACTTACCTGCCAGTATTGTGGTTGCATTTTTTCCTGCAAAATCCTTGTTAATCGTGGGTTGTCGATGTGGTTGAAAGGCAAGCCCTCTTGAATCTGAATCTTGACTCGCGGTAGAATTTCTCAAGCTCATTTATGTGGAGTATTATGAAACTAGAAGTATAAAAGTAGTAGAATTTTGTGTAACATTGAAACCTAGAAAATGCCATCTATTTATGTGTTTAGAAAGTCATAAAATTCAATAAATAGTCAAACTAGCCGTTTTTGGAGCTTACTAACGGTTAGAAAAAAATCGAAAATGCCTGTTTTTTAACGGTAAAAAAATCCGGTTTCAAACCGGCTTTGGATCTGGTTTTTGTCGAATCTGGTTTACGATATGACGGTAAATCTAACTTTGGGTCCGAAATGACAAACCGATTTCAATCCAGTCACCAATTTAATCCGAACCGGATCAGTCAAAACAGGTTTTGACCAAATCCAGTTTCCGGATCGGATTAGATCAAATGGGTCAATCCGGTTTTTATGTGCATCTCTAATCGGTACCGCATGCTAACATCCTATATACCAAGATACAGATCTAACGTATCACTACCGCATAACAACATCCTATATACCAGGATATAGATCTAATAGATCATTATAGCATAAGAACATCCTATATACCAGAATACAAATTTAAAAAAGCACTACAACATAGCAACATATGGTAAACCAATATATTAATCCAAAGGGTCGGCCTTGGTGCCTTCGACCCATAAGTACAATGAGGAGAACTCACCTTTCAATATGAACAGTAGCTGATAAGGTCCCGACTCTGAATCTCAACTCTAACCGTCACCTATCCATCTAAATGACCAATTCTCAAACACAATCCAAAATATCCAAAATACCCCTAGGTCATACTTGGTCAAACCTAGTCAAAGTCAAAGTCAACGGTCAACGTCCCAAAAGTCAATATCCTTTCCCAGCGGAGTACGCCCCGTGTACCAAGAGAGTACGCCCAGCGTACTCTGATGTTGACCAAAAAGCGGACACTGACCACGTACGTGCATCGTACCTCTAAGTACACACAATGTACACAGCCTAGTCCCAAAACTCTAGTAAGAGCTTATTCCATTTAGCCCCTCCATCCAAAACTCATATCCAAGCCCAAAATAATGTCCTAAGTCATAAAGTTTCCAACTTTATGACTTTGCATGGCTATTAACTGCTTAATGTCCAAAACCCTATGTTCTTAACCCGATAAGACCATCTAACACACGCATGGGTTATATACAACAATCAAGATCATATTTTTTATGGTTTATAATAGCTCCATAATGGATAAAGTTTCCAACTTTATCCATTAGAATGGTCCAAACAAACAAGATCTAGTCTTTAAGTCTCAAAAGGACCCAAAAAGTGATGGGTTTTAGTATACTACAACATCCTATGGTGCACGTACAACCCTAAATGCTTTTAATCTATGTTTTCTAATTATACATGAAATATTGTTTCTAAAGCATTAAGCCTAAAACTAGCATGCAAATGACATAATCAACATAAAATTGAGTTATAGAATTACCTCTTGGTTGTAGCTTGTAGAAATTCTTGAGTTTTCCCTTTAAGAACTTAGTGCCCCAAGTGTTTCACCTCAAATGGAATAACAACACACCTAAGACAAAGGAGACTTTTGAGAGAGTATCCTAACACCAAAATCGGCTCAATGATCTCCAAGAACTCTAGTGTGTCTAGTAGTCAATTTTGGATGCTAAGGGGCTTCTTATATAGTGTGGCAAGATTATGGTTACACCATGTAAACCCTATTGTGCATGACCTTCCGTATTCCTTAGGCTCCATGGGTTTAAACCTCCATGGATCATCCATGGTTTGTCACATGGGTTTAGCCCAACCTAAGGAATCATGGATAATTGGCCCACGCCATAAGAATTAATGATTTTACCAAATCAATCCATATATATTTAATTAGTCTATTTTGATCACAAAATTAATTCAAAATTAATTCTTGATCAATACTAATTAAATAATATGATTTCATATTAATATATTAGAACTTATAATATATTAACAAATCATAAATATCCTCTTCTCAAAAGTCCATCCTATCAAATTGTCCTGGTGATATGCAACCCAAATGGACCATGCTACTCTCGGGTCAAGTACATACCAATAATAGTTATGGGCTTAGACACCTAATCCAAAAGTGTCCCACTTGGATAAGTCTAATAACTATTGTTGCAAGTACGACTCCACAACCTGATTAGCAATCGTAGCTCTTAAAATCCGTTGTCGAACTCTGACCTAGTCAACAACGCATCCATTAGATAAGGGATCATATATTCCTCCATTCTAGATATCATATGGACATGAGACATGGATTTTAATCATTCTCTCTGTCCATCTGTTGTTTCCCGATTTCTGATTTATGACGACCGACTAATTGAACAAAATAATCTGTCCAGGCTTGGCTAAGCACTTAGGGTGGTCATCACTAAATCATCAAAGGGCCCACATATATCGATTTTACCCACATGGGGTAAAAGGAATGGATAAACTTCGACCAAAATGCTTTCTTGTACTTACTCATCAAATTACACACAACGATATGTTTTATAACACCAAGTTATTGGTGCGTTTACATATGTCAATGTGCAACTGACTTGCAACTACAACTCACATGTCTCTGTTTCAAGAAAATAAGATATTATCGTCTCATGATCACTCGTGATAAAATCCATGAAGTGATTCAAATGAGCGTGGGTTGAATCCAAGACTCGAATCTTATTCCAGGAGTACTCATGAACACTGTAACAAACCTATGTTATGACTAAAACACCTCTACAAACCAATTCATGACAATCTGCCTCAATACCTACTATGATTGATTGTGGATGGTTTGAATAACCTAGTTATTTGGGAAGTCAAAACATGCAAAGTGAAACACAAGAATAATACTAATCCTATATGGCCCCAAAACTTTTGAGTCCCATATTGATTACTCATTATTCATTGTATAATGTTTTGAATAATCAAATTAATACTTGAATTAAAATAATAGTTGCCCCATACTCCAAGCATGCACACTATGTTTGTCTATGGTCCTTACTTTGTGAAATAGATCAATTGACAACATTTCAATGATGCTCATTTCACAATTCCAAATCCTTATTGCAAGTGTAAGAATTCCAAATTCTTGTCACTGCTAGAAAGTGTTAGATTCTAAACTATCATGCAATGATTCTTTTGTAATGTCTAGGTACCAAGAGTTACAGAGACTCGACCAACGATATTACAAAATATTCCTTTGGAGATTGTTACAAGACAATTCCATGGAAATGAAGTCTCAAATTCAAAGTACATTCCTTTGAACATCCTTCTTGCACAAAAGTTTTCAACTTTCTCATCTATTCTGCAACTCCCAATATGGAAATATTCCATATTTTCCATATGAAAACTCATTATTAATAGACTCCTGTCTATTCATAATAATGTCAATATGGTCCATCCAATACTATACTTCCAACTGTTCTTAAGCGACCAATCCTTGGCAAACCTTAGATTGTCCTTAACAGTTGCTTAAACACTTTAGTCATATCTGGTTCTATTCCCTTTTCCCTCTCAATTCCCTAGGAATTTGGAAAATTAGAACACGAGAATATTATAGCATATGCAATCGATCCTATACCCGAAGCATATGGGACACAACTCATAATGTCTAACATAAAGACATGATACTTGATCAGTCTTTTTCTATGATATTTCTATTCACTACTAGAAAAAAATCCCTTTAATGACGCACAAACAATGACACTCGCTAATAGAGGACGTGCATTTGTACGTGCCCTAAAAAACAATGTCAGTTTTGCAAAATTTGAAGTATATAGAACACGCATTTGTGCATGCCCTAAAACTAATGTCAGAAAAGAAAAAATAAATAAATGCGGAGGGCGCCTTTCATAAATTTGCATCGTCTCAAAGTGTCGCTTTATAATTTAATGAAACACGCGTTTTTAAGTCGGGATTTCACCCGCCTATTGAGTCCCAAAAATTAAACACAAACACCCCCTTCCAATTAGCAAGAAAAAACCCTAGGGTTTCGTCTTCATAGCAGCATCGCACCACCACCCAACCTCCGATCTCGCACCGCCAAGTGTCTCCGACCATCCTCTCCAACCATTCTTTCCTGTCGCACTACACCGATAACAAAACCCCATCACTATTTTAGGTCACCATTCACCAACAGCCTCACTATTTTAATACTTTAAATCGAGTGTTCATTTGACCATAATGTCAAAATTGAATCGAATGTTCATTCGACACAAAGTCATTGATACGACCGACGACGCCTCCGCCTCCAGTCTCTAGTCGACGACACCGACGAAGCCTCCTCCTCCGACCGCTTCCGTCTCCCCTTTATTCATGTTGTTTACAGCCTCACGTTTTTTTATAGATCATTGGAAGCATAGGAGTTGTGGCTATAGGTCTGGATTTAGGGAAAGAAGGGCCACTGGTTCACATTGTTGCCTACATCGCTTCATTATTAGGTCAAGGTGGGCCCGATGACTACAAATTCATCCCTCAAGCTCCCCCCGATGGTCCTCTGGTAAAGCCAGATCCTTAAACTTTTATTCACAACAATTTCATACACGATTATACAACAACAAAGAGATCTTCCTTCGTGAACTTATCAGGCAAGTTTCAAACTTTTGCAAATTTCTAGTTTACTTTTAAGCCCTGAGTAATGTAGCTTCTTCATTTCGTTTGATAATTTTTGTTGGATCGATTTGTTTGCTTCTGTATGACATTTTATCCGTTCAAAAAAGACTTTTTTTTAATAACATGGGTGAAATCTAGCTTATGGATTCCCTTATCATTATTTTGCAATTTGATTGGTCGATGAGTTTTTCTATCATAGTTCCATAAAGCCCCTTCATCTTCTTACAAAGTTAATGGTGTAATGGAAAGCTTGTCTAGTGGCACATGTTATCTATCTTATGGATCCCCTGATGAGTATTTTGCAAATGGTTTTATATCATCAATTAGCTCAAAAGTATTTGTCATTTATCTTCTTCAGCTATACCCATTTAAATCTGCTTCAAGCTTCAAAAACAAGTTATTGTTACTTTGTGATTCCCAAATAAGAGATACAATTGACTTTTAGAAGTTGATTTTTGCATTCTAATCTTTAAAACTGATATTGATTGAAAAAGAGATTGTAAGTAATGTACTGATTATTGCTTTATTTATTTTGCCTCTGTTGTGAAGATCAAAAGATGTGGAGAAATGGCACGAAAGCTGCGGTTCTTCAAAGATCAAATGTCAAAGGCGGGTACCACATGGTCATTTAATATCTTTTTCAATCAATATCAGTCTTCATCTTCTTTATATTCTGCCATATCAAGTGATGAAAATTCAGTCCTATGTCATTGTTTGGAGGTGAATATCGAGGGTATTTTGGTCTTTTAAATAAAAAGCGGACTGTGTGCCACCTGGACCTCGTGCTGGTGAATTCAGTCGTATGTCATTGTCAGGAGGTGAATTCAGTCCCATGTCATTGTCAGGAGGTAAATTTAGTCCTATGTCATTGTCAGGAGGTAAATAACTTATATTTTATTTAAACTTTATCTGGTTTTAGGTAAAGAAAGGTGGAATGCCACCTGGACCTCGTGCTGGTTTCTCTATGTGTGTACATAAAAAGCAGACTATATTATTTGGTGAAGTTTTTGACATGGAGGCTGAAGGTTAATTTTCTCTTTAATTATTTTGATTTTGTAAAATTATTTGGAATCTATTAAATTCCTCAGAGGAAGATATGATTGCCTTTAGAACATAAACTATTATTTTTCATCATTAAGAAGTGTGTAAAACATGTGTAATTAATATGATTTCTAATTTTATTATAATGACTTCAATTGTATATGCAGGTGATGTGTTAATGAGCTTGTTCTTGAATGAAAAGATATAAAATTGAAGTAAAAAAGATATAAAATTGAAAATAGAGGAATTGTATTCAAAGTCCTACTGAAGGTGGGACAGGGGGAGGAGGTTGAGCTAACACCCTTTTTTCTTTTCAACCTTTTAAATTCAAGTTTTTCAGCTAATATATAATTCTTTTTCAGCTCCTGGAGATGGACCAATTATGTTAGTTTTAGCTCCAACTCGTGAACTTGATTCTATTTTTCAGAATAATGAACAGGTAATTTCTATTATTTTGTTTAGTTAGGAATCTCTTATTATTCTTTAGTATTTGACATCCATAATCTTCTTGAATGTCCATTGAATTGCAGAAGGACAACCAGAATTTTCTTACAACAGAGACAACAATTGTATGGCATGTATCTGAAATAAGATATACCAATTACCATTTGTCTCCTTGTGGTGCTACAAAATTTTGATGTTCTCATATATAATAGATCGGATCTTATCTTAGCATTAGTTGTGTTATATTCTTGTTTGGTAAATTGTTAGAGCATTGAATTGAAATGTGTGCTCCAATTAATTGGCATTAGTTTCTACAGCCAATTAATTGGATGTAGAAAACTCGGGCACTGACCTCAATCCAAGGCTACAGATTCTTCCATAAAAGTTAAACAAGAAATCAGGGAAAAACTCCAAACCTAGTTCAGGCTTCATTGCACCTACGGGTGGTGTTGCAGGTACAAGTGTTGCTAGGCTGCCACTTTTTCCTGAATAGTGCATGCAACAAAAATAGTTGAATTTTAAGAAAAAGCTCTTCACACAATGACACAAAAAATGGTTTGGACTCATAAGGAAATGATATGCTTAATGCTATACTTGGGGGTTTTCTGAGGGTGTTTTTTTGTCATTTGTTTCCTTGTTTTTGAATTTTTTCAGCAAGAGGTGGTTTTAGAAAGGTATTGGCTTGGGGTTTAGCTTGCCTTTAAAAAGAAAAGCAGGTATGTGCTTATTTTGTCTATCTGTTCTACACATAACATCTCTAAAGGAATATGGCAAGCTTGAATATTTTATCAGATTGCTTATGCTTATGGGATATTTCAATAGTATCATGATTAAGAAACTTTTCACTCTACATAGGTTTTTACGCAGCTCTCCAGTTGTTAGGGCCCATGTAGTTACATCAACACAAGTAATCCATTTGTCTTTTTCTCAGATTTTTCTTCATTTGAGCTTATTTCATATCCATTTCAGGAAATTGCTAGACAATTATGTATAGAGCACGAACTGATGTTTTCCAAAATGGCACAACCCTCCCTGGTTCATCTATGAATAAAATTTTAATAGTAAGTTTTTTTCTTTTGTTATTTTAACAGTAAGTTTTTTTTTTGTTATTTCAGAAAATTGCTAGACGGTTATTTCATCAGACTTCTCTAGAACTCAACTTCTTGTCTGATGTCCTAGTTTATTGGTTGGAATCCATATGTCTACTCAAATTTTAACAATAAGTTTTTTTTTGTTTTTTTTGTAAGTTACTTTTACTAATAACAATAGATAATTACCTTGCTCTTCATGGGATTTTAAGTTATTATACATACAGGAAGGCTGGTGGTGAGTTCATAACCAAAACGTTATAAGTTCCCTGTTCCATCTCTAAAAGTTAAATTCAAGTACTTTTTTTGCTGATTTCAAGAAAGTGATTAGGTATTATCATATAGTCAACAACTGTTAGAATTGTTGTTTTTCTGTTGTCTACCTTACGTGTAAAGGTTGGGATTAATGATTTGTAATTTGCATATATACAGAAGTTTTACATATAGTAAACAACTGATACATTTGTGGAACATTGTTTCTTCTTTGCATTGCCCTAAATAGAGTTATTTTTTTCATCTATAAACAAAAAAATATATGTTACTGGGTAGAAATGCAGTCTAGTTTGCTTGTTTTTTTTCTTCTTCTTATAATTCTTGAGTACATGCAGAGTTTTTAAGACATCCAGTGTTCTTTTCTGTTCAGTGATATTGGTGATGAGGCCATTTTATATGCACTATGGGAGAGATCTGAAGGGTAGATCTTAATCCATTTCTAATTAACTCCATGTATATGATTTACTTGAAAAACTCAATCTTTACTACAACTATTTTGTTTCCGGTTTGCAGAAAATTAAAGTTTCACTTCTTGTGTCCGGGTGAGTTAACTCGGTTTAGTAATCTATGTTTTAAGCTCTCTGATCTCAATTTCAAAACTCTGATTCTCATCTGTTATGAGGTTTTTTTTTGTCATGTGGAACATGTCTTGTATGTATATTGTATGAAAAATACATTATACATGTGAATATGCAATATTTATTTAATAAAATGTTCGTTTTGTGTTATATATATATATATATATATATATATATATATATATATATATATATATATATATATATATATATATATATATATATATATATATATATATATATATATAGGGAATATGAATAAGGACCTCCAATGCAACATCCATTCGGTTGGCATATATCATTTATCAAGTGAGAGCTTTCTTTCTTTCTGGTCAACCAAGTCAAAACCGGTTTCACCCGGAAACTGGTTCGGTTCCAAACCGGTCCACCCCCAAAAAAATCCGAACTTATATAAACCGGTTCCGTTTTACTGAAATTGGTTCAGAAAAAACCGGTTCCCCGTATATAAGTTTTTTTTTAAATTTTTTTATTTGGGCTAATAAGTTTAAAATAAGAATGGTTTTTTTAGATTGCATTGCTTTTTTATGTGGTTAACCCAAAAAAAAAGAGCATTTCACAGTAGGTTTTTTTGGGGGGAAGGAATTGGGAATGCCTTATGCCTAATACACACATACACGTCCATATATATGCATAATTGTCAAATTTTTTCATTTTTTTTGCTTTTGTTTCTTGTTTAATAATATACATACGTTTTGATTTTTGTTTCTCTGGTTTAAATTTTTTTTGTGTATATATGTACTAAAAAAACATAATGTATGCACAAAAACGTAGATACCAGATTTGCCCTCAACAGAAAAACGAAGTGATTACTTGTCTTTTACTGAATTACCCCTTCTAGAATATATATATATATATATATATATATATATATATATATATATATATATTGAAATAAATAGGAATGTAAAGTTAATTATGTATATCTACAGACATATTTCATCAGCAACATGCGTGAGCGAAGTAATTTCTCAGATTTTACTTAAATTTTACAACATGAGCTTGTATGGTTGCTTAATTGGGCTCTTTTGATCTGTTGCTTCAGGTTGGCACATTCTGATCAACCCTCCATAACCTTCACAACTTCCAACTTTAATCCACTACTTAGCGGTGAAGGTGGTGGTGGTGCTATTCCTTTTGATCTTTCATTGCCTATTGCTAAACAGGTTTCACAATATATAGAAGGGTGTTGGATTCAAAAGTTTAAAGAAAGCACATACACATTTCCTGATCCTAGTAAGGTATTGTAAGATGCTATTGATGTCCAGCTTCAATGAATCTTATGAGTCAAGATATGGGGTTATTGTGATGGATCCTCAGAATGATGATGGTAGTATAGGGTATTCGGTTCTTCCCAAAAACACTTGTCAGCATGCTGCTCCAACCTTTGTCAATTTAATGAATGATGTAATTCTTAGGCTTGCTACACATAATGAGAATATGACCATACAAACACGTAATCATCCAATGCCAATGACAGAAAGTCAACACCTACAACATCAAGTATACATATACTTCCAATTATTCTTCTATGTATACTCATATCTTATAAATTTTTCTAGGATAACATACAATCAGAATATTGACACCTTTATATGTAGTGTGTATTTAAATAGCAATTTGTATGATCTTGTAGGACCTGGATGCATTCTCTGTAACTATTGTTGTGTATTTAAATAGTGATTTCATTCGTGCTTCATTTGTTGTTCCTATTGTGAAGGTATGCCACTCTCTAGTTGTCTTTTTCACATAATTGAACCAATTATTTTAACGCCCCTCAGTTAATCCAACAATAAACATTTTATGCAATACGCAAGAATTTCTTGATCAATGATTTATAACTTATTGGTCATTTTGGGTAAACTAATTTGGGTTTCCTGTAAACAGTTAGTTAATGGGAATATTTTTCTTGTATTTTAACGTAATGCATGTCTTATGCAGGAGCATGAAGTAAAAGTGAAACATCAACAATTGATTAGTGGGGTAACCAAACTTGTTTGTTTTCTTTACGCTTTTCTTTTTTTAACACAACAATGTATAACCAATAAGTGCTTCACAGTTTGACCATTAACTGGTTATCATTACTAATAATTGGGTATCTATATTGTCATATTGGGTGTCAACACATATTTGGGACATCATAAGCTTCTTAGTCCCTTCCTTATTTGCAATCATTCTCTTTTACATCTTTGGTAAGTCTCCAAACTCACATTTTACATGCATTTTCGAAGGTATATTGTAAGTATTTACATCAGTAGTATCAGTATGTAGAAACCTTTTTTTGTAGGCCTAGAACAGTTTGTTGGAAGTATTTTACATCTTTTAATGAACTATGTTTAACATTGTTCTATCTTTGTAGGCTCAGAACAGTTTATTGGAAATGATGTTATATTCCCTATAGTTCTTATTCTACTGGAATATGGTTTTGCAACTGCATCTTCAACATATTGCCTAACCTTTTTCTCAAGGTTGGAATGCATAGTAACTTACCAATATATATTTGCATTTTCATTAATGAATTTGGGTTTTATGAAATTTTAAACATATTAGACCAGAATTTCTTCAAATTATCTCCAGGATTTTGCTTTGCTAATGGAGTAGCTTCACTGTTGGATCTATTTGTTATTTGGTTGTTGAGGTGTATTTTTGACTTGAATTGAATCTATGAAAGTTGAATGTTTGATCAATGAAAAATGGGATAGATTGAAATCAACTTAGACATATTTTCTTTCTTTTTGACAGGGTGTCATTTTTTCCTTCTAACACTTGGGCTTGAATATTTCCCTCCCCCACGAATTCAATGTATTTGGCATAAAGATCTTCCACAGAAAGTTTGTTTCTAAAAAAACTGAGAAGAGTTTGAAGCATTACTTTGATTTTTAGGATTACTTGGAAACTCATTGTTGTCTAACAGTTTAGACAACATTGATCTAACGAATTTGAAGCATGCCTACAGTGGTGGAGGGAAAACTAATAAATAAAGGTGAAGTTTTTTCTAACAGGATTTTTCTTGTTTTAGGTGACAAGGGATCATAGGCCTCCATACCTCACACTTGGGATACCAGCTGCCTTTTAAAGGGTTGTACCTTTAACTTCTTACACTAACAAAAATCCAATCAAGATTTTGCTTGTTTAGTTGATTCTTTTTCTTAGGCATTCTTGACTCGTCTTGGATAAAAGCATTATTATCTTATCAGCAAGTAATTACTTTCCAACCACGCCCGGTGGGCAGCCGCCCATGACACCAAGTTCAACATTTTTACGTAGTACACCAGGTGGCAAACCAATGACATGAAGGATCAGGATATATAGTTAGGGATGTAGTATCAGGTTATATAGTTAAGGAAAACCCCTTAATAACAATGTATGAAATTAAATTTTTGTTATAACTATTAATTTGTTTTATCTTTACATGGAACGATTATTTGTATGACATTAAATTTTATACAATGGATTGTATTTTTTTTGTATATGATATTTAATTTTCTATTATGAGACATTAATACAAATTAAATTTGAAAATTAGTAAATCTATAAATAATATTTTTTTTAAACATTTAAAATTATGATACGGAAAAATGTGTGTCATCTTCATTTATGACATGGCCTTTCTTGACAGGGGCTTTCTTGATACACGTTGCGTGTCATTAACACGCACGTCGTAAGGTTACGACACACGAATGCGTGTCGTATTCCTTTATGACAGGGGCTTCCTTGATACGCATTGCGTGTCATAAACGTGCGTCGTAAATGACTGTCGTAAATGCGCGTCGTCTATAGACGACACGCAAAAGCGCGTCGTCTCTCTTTATGACATGGCCTTCCTTGACGCGCATTTGCGCGTCGTCTGAGCCTTTTACGACGCGCAATGAGCGTCGTAAAACGCTGTTTTTCTAGTAGTGATTTTCCATGTTCTCACAATTCGAATTATGAAGAGGGTGCCATTATCATAATCGAATTTGAGAATACAATTATCATTTCCATGTATATAATTTCCTTATGTTGAACCATTCCAACATAGCATTCATATATAATTTTGACTAAATTTGATTAAAATCTCAATCTAAGCTTTTAGAATTGAAATGAAGTATGAACTCCTCTCCCTTAATTATAATAAAACAAGTTTTCAAACCCTTCATCTTTGCAAATTGAAACTTTTGTTTTCTATAATTAACATTGCTAAATTGAAACACTTTCCATAATGATTATGCTCCTACTAGCATAAAAATTATTATCTTACTAGCATAATACTTATGATCCCATTAGCTTTTCCATGTATTCAGAAATCAGCTGGACTTCTAGAAATCAATACTTATTGACTTTCTTACCAAAGTTCAGATTTCTGATACGACATGCTACGATAAAGTTTTATCTAGGCTTCTCAAACTCATACACCTTTCTTTTAGATAGCTCACATATGTGTCTAAGCAATTTTTAGAACTTACAACCATAAGTCTGAAGTGTTTTAGACCTTTGCCATATCTCACAAATCGAACTATGAAGAGGTATGTCGTAATCATAATCGATTGAGAATGCAAATAACACAATTGTTATCTCCTTAAAATCTACTTAGTGAAAGCATTTCCTCACAATAATTTTCATGAATTTGAGAAAAACCTTATGACACTTAGATTTTATGGTGTATGTGTTCCTATCCATGTGAATTTGTCAAACCATAATCATAAGACAAGGTTAGTGACAAATCCCAACCCATATGGACTGAACTTGTTCAATACTAATTTCTTGCCACTTGGCAGCACAAGGGCCTACCATCACTTCCAAGATGTTATGCAAACAATTGAGAACTCATAAAACTCACATGCATAGTCAACTTTAACTAGAATGGGCACCGAAACAAGAATATGTCAACACGATAGGTTACAAACCTCAAGGTGTGTGCTAGTGTTTAACAATAGGTTTACTCTTGATTATTTCTTGAAACTTTCAAGATCTTTAAGACTCCCACTGACTTCTTGACATATAAGATTCATTTTGTCAAGGAAGATTACTTGAAAAACAAATATTCAAGAGTTAGTGCGGATTTTAACCAAGATAAACACTTCACACAATTGGTCTTAGTTGGACTTTGTCCTAACCAAGAAATCGCAACTTACCAATTTCAAATGTACAAGAGTAGAAAACATTTTACTCTACATTTGACAAGTGTTATAAACCTTTCTTAAGATTATGTCACTCAAGTTACAATCTTGGAGTATGACTCTAAGACTTGTTCTTGGAACGAAGTATGATTCATATTTTAACCATTTCAACAATTCACAATTCCTCTTCTTATCCATATAAATGCACTAAGATATCCTTAGAGGATCAATTGTGATATGATTTTTCATAATCATTAAGATGATCATAAAACATGATACTAAAGTACTCTCCCATCTTTTCAGATTGGAGAAACTTTTATCTTTCTGCCTAATTTGATTCTTCTCATTCATTTTGCCATACATTGAAACCTTATCAATGATTCATAATTATACTTAATCTTGTAAGCATAACCATATTTACTAAACTTTAGTAAATCATGACAAATAGTTTTATCGATCTTTATGGTGAACCTGACCAGCGCACAGCCAAGTGTACCTAATCTCTTAGTCCTTCACTTGACTTACATATACTTGTGAACAAGGAATTAGTCTTAATTTCCCTAAGATGAAGGTTCTCATTCATCACACAATGCAAGTTGCATGATTCCATGTTTCTATCCAAATGAAACTTGGGTGATGAGAATCTTTCCTTATTTGGTAAATTTTAACACTACCACAAACGGAAGAATCAAATCCATATTGCTAACAATAGAAACATACAAACATCAATTTTCACAAATGCCATTGTAAGGATATATAATATAAAAATAAACAAAATTTTATTTATTTATAAAATGCGTAAAAACTTTTCCTTACAACACAATTACAAATGAAAACTATGTTACTACATATTTCTAAGCAATCTATCATAACTCTTTAAGAAGTAGCTCAAAAATCTGATCATCGAACCATGCGATTAAAATTCATCTTTGCGACCAGATTCAGCATACTCTTCCTTTAGGCTTCCTTCCTTTTGCATGATCATACTATTCCTTAGGCTCCATGGGTTTAAACCTCCATGGATCATCCATAGGTTGTCACATGGGTTTAGCCCAACCTAAGGAATCATGGATCATTGGCCTACACCATAAGAATGAATGATTTTACCAAATCAATCCCCATATGATGTTTAGATGGATAAAGTTTCCATAGGCTCCATGGGTTTAGTCTCTTTTGATCACAAAATTAATTCTAAACTAATTCTTGATCAATACTAATTAAATAATATGATTTCATATTAATATATTAGAACTTTTAATATATTAACAAATCATAAATATCCTCTTCTCAAAAGTCCATCCTATCAAATTGTCCTGGTGATATGCAACCCAAATGGACCATGCTACTCTCGGGTCAAGTACATACCAATTATAGTTATGGGCTTAGAAACTTAATCCAACAAAAAGTGCATCTTTTCAACTTAATCCATTAAGTCCAAGCCTCTAACTTTCACATCTAAATCAAAATGATGTTTAGATGGATAAAGTTTCCAACTTTATCCATAACAAGGTCACATACTTTCAAGATCTAAACTTTATAAACTTAAAGTGACCAAAATCTCATAACACCCAACACTAGCTAGATCTAACAATTTCATTATCAAGATTCAAACTTTATACCTCTAGAAGAAAGATCAAGGTGAACAAAGTCTGGATCTACAAGATCCAATGAAACCAACACTTCTTTAATGAGTTCCTTCTTCTCCGAGGTGCACCAAGAACACTCTAAAGCACTTAAAAACACCTTCTTCTTGCACATAAGGCTTAATCTAGGGTTAGGGTTTCATGAGAGGGTGTTGGAGAAGTGGAGGCTGAGAATAGAATGGGGTTGGGAGAGTCAAGGAGCTTAAATAGGGTTCAAATCATGAAAATAGGGTTTGGGCACTAATCGCCTACACCCAAGATATTCAATTTAAGCCCAACATACTAGGGATGCCCTAGTATGCCCAACGTACACATTGAGTACACCCAGCGTACGCGACTCAACTTAAAACTGCCCTAACTTCAAACGGCCATAACTTCTTCGTTCCAAATCCATTTTCGACGTTCTTTATATCCACAGAAAGGTGTTGAAGAGCTCTCCAATATTATATAAATATCTTGGACTAAAAACTTCTCAAGCAAAAATCCATATTTCATGCAAGAGCCAAGCCTATGACTTTTCCCTTTCTACCCTTTGGCCCAGAACACAATTCAAGGGTAAAAATCTCTTACCTATCATTACCTCCTTCCACAAGGACTAAAATTTGACTCCTTAAGGCCCAAAACCTTACGTAATTGACTTTCGGTCCATGGCTCAGAAATGACAGGAAGCAGGATGTTACATTATGATGAGATAAAGAGATAGAATGCCTATAGACACGTATTATGTGATGAGTCACATAATATACATAAATATGTTTAGAAAGATGATTCATTTGGGAAAGAGATAGAGATTCCTTCGGGACTAAGATTATGATTTGTACAAGAATAAGAGTATGATCCATTGGGGGATGTAAATAGATGACTCTTGTGGTATTGAGAAAAGTGTATGTTTAGAGAAGATAGAGAAATGTTCCATGAGTGGAATAAGGCAATAGAGTTCTTTTATGAGCTTAGATAAGATCCAAGAGGGATTAAGAGTAAGGAATCTGTGAGGGATTCAAGAGTATAAGAATGGTTAAGGATCCACGAGGGATCAGAACAGATGGGATTAAGTCTGGATGAGTGTACCCAATAATGCTAGTGGGATGGTGTTTCCCTTAGAAGATAGACAAGAATATAGTATGAGATGAGACTGTTAGGTCTAGATGAGAATATAATGTTGAGGAAATAAAGTTGAGAATTGAGAGATGAAGAGTAAGCAGAGTATGAGAAGGCATGAAAATAGAGTAAGTGTTGAAAACTAAAGATTAGAGAAGATAGAGTATGGGATGAAGGAATGGAATTCTAAGGCATGAGAGGAGACGGAAGGTAAAGAGGTAGATGAGATGAAAAAAGAGAACATAGTAGATAAGATGATAAATAAGAAGTAATGAGAAAGGAGTATAAGAGATAGATGTGATGATGACGAGAAAGAATAGAAGTGGATGTTATGAAAGAAAGATATTAGAATGTAGAGTAATAGAAAAAAGAGAAAAGAAAGAAATAGTAGATAAAACATGAAAACATATTAGAATATAACTCATCAGATATTGATGTCTAATTTTGTAGAGATGTTTCATGTTTTACAGGTTCAGGTAGTAGCCTTGGTACGTGAGAAGATAAGAGCACAAGGACCTAGATTAGGATGCTATTTAGTTATACTTTTCCTTGTTGCTATATTTATGTATAGATTTTATTGTAAACTCGTGATTAACCCTGAGATGTTAAGTGTTTTATTTTTTATAGAATTCTATAATTTTAGTAGAAAACTATGATAATTCCCTTAGATATTATGTTAGAAAATCTAGTTCGTTACAAGTACCGCCCTTAGCCCTCTCCAAAAATGCTTCGGTTTCGTCCACCCTTAAAATTGTAAATTACAATTTTGGTCTTCTGGTTTACACCATTCTACATGTTTGGTCCTACTTTTTGAATCTTGACTTCATTAATCTTCATGATTGGCAAATCCATTAAATTTGGTGACTTTCCAAGTTACCATTGAACAAATTTTGTTAAGTAAAATGGCAAAATTCCCCCTCCCCCCGTTTTGTTCCTTTATTATTTTTGTTTATATCATTTCTATATTTCATTTTATATTTTTATCGTCTTATGCATCTTCCCCAAGAAGATCTGCATAGAGAACCTTGAATCGTATCAATAAATGTGGAATTAAAAAGGAGGACCCAAATCTATTCCCTACAACGTCAATCCAAGAAATACTTGTAAAAGATTCAAAATAGAATGAACCTTAAAAAGAAAAAATAAATAACCATTGTGGACTTTCTTAAATAAAATAATAAAAATCACGAAAGTGCTTTAAGTTTTATCACATTTCAAGGATTTGTTCCCTTTTTTATTATCATGAAGATTTATAAATTGGTTACAAGTTATGGAACACAAAAAGGATATACTTTCAGGAAATTTTGCCATGGTTTCAAAGGGTTGTTCTCTCAATCTAATTGATTTTGATTCCTTTTTTTGAGTTTCTAGGTTGAAACCTCATAACCCATCTTAAAAAAAATTAACAATTGGTTTTGATGATAACAAAATCGATTTCAATATTTTTTACAGGTTGAGACCTCGTTTTCCGACTTTATTATCAACCTTCCGTTTCAGGGTAGAAACCTCAAAATTGTTTTCATCTCCTTGATCTACTAGGTTTAGGAATCTTCATTTTGCGTTGGATGAACAAGAAATCAAGAACACATACTTTTTCATTGGTAATCACTCCTTCCTTTATTGCTAATTATCAAGCTCCTTGGCCATAAGGGGTAGTAGAGTGGCAATGAGAAGGAGAAAACATGATTAGGTTTAGGTAGTTTTAGGGGAGAGATAGAGAGAGAGAGAGAGAGAGAGAGAGAGAGAGAGAAAGAAAGAAAGAGAAAAAATATCAATGATGAATGTGGTGAACAAAGTTGTATGAGAGAGAGAGAGAGAATGAATGAGAGAAAGCGAGCTATAGAGAAAGAAGATCGACGATTAGGTGTTCAGTGTCGCGTCAACAGTGATGAGGACGAAAGTGAATCAATGGTGATGGGATCAGGGGATCGATGGTGCAGAGGTGGCTACTGGCGGAGTAGTTGTCTTCCTTGGAGTTGTTGGCGATAACCATAAAAATAGGATTGTTGATTGATTTGATTGGGTAGCTTTTATTTCACTTTCAGTTTAAGCTAATTTACAAAATAGTCATTGCATTTAATAAAATGACAAATAAAAAAGTTAAAATTAAGATTGATGGTGGAGGAGGTGTCACATCAAGAGTGATGAGGACGTATGAGAAACAATGGTGATGTGAATAGGGGACCGATGGTGCAAGAGGTAGCTACTGGAGGAGTTGTTGTCTTCCTTGAAGTTGTTGGCGATAACCATAAAAGTAGGATTGTCAATTGATTCAATTTGGTAGCTTTTATTTCACGCTGAGTTTAAGTTAGTTTACACAATGGTTATTTCATTTAATAAAATGACAAATTAAAAAAATTAAGATTAACAGTAGAATGGTCATTTTACATGTATTTAATAGAGAAAGATCAATGTAACTGCCTAAGGGACCAAAAACATTGGATTTACCAACAATAAGAATCAGTGGTGACAAATTATCAAAACTATGACCAAACTCGTAGAAAATTTTATATCACAAGGACTAAAACTGTAATTTAATCAACTTATAGTTTTGAGTAGAAAAGTTATTAATCGATATCATGGTAACAAAAAATAACGGTGACATCAAACAACTTTTTGTTTTTTAATTTTTAGTGTATCGTGATCGTGGTAACCAATAAGACCTTCTGGTGTACATACGAAGAACGAGTTCGTGGTGTAGGTGGCCACAAACCATGACCGTGCATACCATCTCGGTGTGTCGTCGTGGGTCATGGTTGTGGCGATCCGTGTTGCCCACAAGGATTTACAATAACCAATGGAATTGTTTAGCTTCTTGACCTCTATTTACCCGACTAACGGCTAGTTTTTGAATTTTTTTTAGTATTTTTTACTTAATATCTACCTATGAACACCACTACAAACATTCTCAATACATCCTCATTTCTTTTCTTTCTCTATACACAATATACACACATCTTTCGTAACCAATAGCTCCCAAAATTATTAATTTGTCAAAAAAGAAAGATGTGAACTTAACACTAGCATGAGTGAGGGTTTAAGAGGATCTAGATACTCGAATGTATGGTGATTTTTAGATAAAAGTTGGAAATGTTTTCCATGATTTAATAGGTTGTCAAAGTCGTAGTCTAGATCAAATATGTTCGAAGTTTCGCAATATGAGGGTAAATGTCGTGAGTTCGATGAAATTTATAACTCTGTTATAAACAACGTACACAAAGACGGTTCGTTTGCTGTGGTCATGCGTCAATATGAAGACATAAACATTGACCGTTTAAACACATCAATGCTTGGCTAAAACTTAAGGATTTTCTAAACTGGAATGTTTAATAAAATAGGTTTTAAAAAACTAGTTTAAATTGTTTGTATGCTTGCATTTTATGTTTTGTTTTATTTTATTTTAAGTTGTTTTATTTTAAATTAATGTAATGTTTTTTTGTTGACTAAAAAACTGGTTTAAATTAATGCAATGTTTTTTATTGTTATTTTTATTTTTTTTATTTTAATTAATATATATTTTTTTAAATGTAGTATGGTATTTTAATTTAATGAAAAAACTAATATTAAACTAAATCATACCAAACAACCTTTTATATTGATTAGTTGTTGATATAAGAGATAACCTAAACTACTATTATACCAAACAACCTTTTGTTTTTCAAATTTTAGTGTATAACCAACTTCTTTGATTTTATTGGGCATATTAAATTTAGACAAAACTTCAAAAAATGGTCCCTGTGGTTTCCGAAAATATCAAGTTTCGTCCCTAAGTTCAAAAAACCTCACGAATCGTCCCTGTGGTTTCAAAACTTTTAACATTTGGTCCTTCCGGCTAACTCCGTTACTATTTAGCCGTTAAGTCAGGGGCAATTTTGTCAATTCACTACACAGGGACCATTTATGAGATTTTCTCTATTTTAAAAAAAAAAGAAAAAAAATATAATTATTTAGTTAAAGGGCCCCACCCTCTCTCTCTCTCTCTCTCTCTCTCTCTCTCTCTCTCTCTCTCTCGTCAACCACAAGTTCATCTTCTCCGGTGAGACCAAAATCACTCTTCTTCATCATCATCCTAGCTACCAGAAACCACCACCTAGTCCACCATTATACTTTCTCTTTCCCGTTCGATTTTTTAGATATGGAATCCACAAAACTCAAACACCTTGCATCCGATTTCAAACTCAAACACGGAGATGAATGAAAGAAGAGGCAAGAAGAGGAAACAGCCTCCCTTGTTCTCCACCACTGTTCCTGTCGAAGAGGCTCCACCCAAACACCCCCTCACAGTCGCTAAAAACCCCAATCCAATTTTCTTCATTGGCTCACCGGAAAAACGAAGCAGAACACGAAGAATGATCAACAGGTTTTGAAGAACGAAGAATGATCAACAGGTTTTCAAGAACGAAATTGTCATCATCAAACACCAAATCAACCATGAACTCAAAAGACACGACGATGAAGACGACCCCAATGCGTTAAACCCTAGTTCTACCGCTGGCAACGCTCAATCTCAGAGTTCAGGGGGAGCCGGAGTAATTCCTCTGGATCTCAAAACCCTAATCGCATAAGAAGATACTCTCGTTCCAAGAGGAGCTTCAATTCCGATTTGGACACCAGTTTAAAGAATGACGATGGTGATGATGATAAGACTGAAAACGATGAGGCACTGCACAACCACCACCACTGGCACAGGGAGAAGGTTAGGATTTCGTCTCTCTCTCTCTCTCTCTCTCTCTCTCTCTCTGTTGTATAAAATTCTTTCTCGTCACTAGCTCCCCTGTAAGTTGTATAGATTCCATGTCTCATTCATCATTTGATTCCATATCTTCATGAATCAAATTGAATCTGAATTTGTTTTGAATTGTCGTTGTATACCTTCAACTCCATGGCAGTGTAGAGTCCATTAGATGGTCTACTGTGGGAAGATACAGAGTTGATGTAGCATCATTCGAATCATTAGCTTTGCCTGAGTTACAGGTTCATTTAGCTTCATCTCCGATTTCTCAGTAAGAAGTTGATTTTCGATTTCATTTTCAGTTCAAAGAAGATACAGATCTGTTTGTGATTGATGAAGTTGGAAAGATGGAGCTCTTCAGTTCGTTGTTCTTCCCTGCAGTGTTATGTGTTCTTGAGTCAAAGAAGATAAATCTCCGGTGGTTGTTTCTTCCGACGGTGAATCAGAGAGAGAGAGAGAGAGAGAGAGAGAGAGGACCCTTGCATATTAAATATTATATATTTATTTATTTTTTTTAAAAAAAAGTAATTAAAAACCTCATAAATGGTCCCTGTGTAGTGAAATGACAAAATTGCCCCTGACTTAACGGCTAAATAGTAACGAAGTTAGCCGGAAGGACCAAATGTTAAAAGTTTTGAAACCACAGGGACGATCCGTGAGGTTTTTTGAACTTAGGGACGAAACTTGATATTCTCGGAAACCACAGGGACCATTTTTGAAGTTTTGTCTTAAATTTAAGTTAAACAACTATATACATTTGAAGTAAACTAGACTTTTTTGTAATATTAATTGCTTACTATATACATTTAAAGTAAACTAGACTTTTTTTTTGTAATAATAATTGCTTACTACTAGACATTTATGATAGATAGTAGTCGATCACTATTTACGGAAAATATTTAATTTTAACCTGCTTATTGATTTAGCATTAGTGTTAAAATTTTGAAAGAAAAAAAAGGAAATATTGAATTTCAGTAAAAATAATTTTGAAGGGACCCAAGTCAGCAGTTTAGGATAAGTTAAGGAACTAAAGAAGAAATTGAATAAAATAGGAAGTTGGTTATGTATTCCGGATCCTGACAGAAAAGTAGATCTGCCCAATACCATTGCAGATCTTTGAAGGCTGCTGATCACCTTATCATTTCAAATTGAATTGCCTTTATTATTATTATTAAAGAAATTAAATAATTCTAGTGAATCTATTAACCATTTATTATTATTTTTTATTTTTCTATTATTATATATATTAATTACCAAAATTGGGTTGTGAGAAGTATCATTATTCATTTCAACTTTTATTTTTATCCGTGGATTATGCTTGGTGTCCTTTTCTTCGTCCATGATGTTGTCACCATTTATATTACTTTTTTCTATTTTTAAATCCAAGTTTACTAAAACCAAATCATGTTATATATTGACAAGTATTCATTATTAAATGTAAAATAATAGTTTTCTAGAAATAGTCATTAAGGTTTTGGTCATAAAAGAATTTCATATTTATAATTTTTTCCCCTCAATTACTTTTTATTTAACAGTTTTTACCCCTCATAATTTTAAAATTAAATTATTGATATTTTATACATTACGATTTGATTCCCTATTATATTTTAAAGTTACACTTTGATCCCTTACATATTTTTTTAATAATCTTCTTTTATCAATTTATTTATGATATAATTTCAAGTCTTATTTTTGTCTACCTCCTCCGTACATAATTATTTGTATCCAAGTTTTGTTTTTATATTTTTATGCTCCATTTTATATGGTTTAATCGTTTTTGTGGTATGTATGGTGTCGATCTGCATTTTTGAACATACTGGAACTTCCGCAGCATCGCGCGGACGGTCAAACCCTAATTACTGTTAATTTTCACATCTTAATTTTGATATTTGTCTTTAAAAAATAATAATCTAATCATTATTAATGAGGATTTTAAATAGAACATAATATATATTTTTTCAATTTTTGAAAAAAAATACTTTCTCCTTAATGCTCTCGTTCCAGAATGCCAATTATATACTGAAAGTTTCTTGATTTTCAAAATTATTTAATTTCTTTTTTTAAAAAAATTTATTTAATCTTTTTAATTTATTGTCAAGTATTCTCTCTCTCTCTCTCTCTCTCTCTATATATATATATATATATATATATATATATATATATACACAGCAAAAGTGAATATAAGGGTCTTAGGTATGTAAGCTTACATATAAAACACATAAAACTATGTAGTTTTGATTAAATCTTACATAATAAAAGAAGATTGTTCATGTTCTACATGATCTCAGGGTCTATAATATTACAATAGGGTAGTATGTATCATATAATCACACAAATTTCAGCAAAATGGTATTTTGGTCAATTAACCTACTTTAAAAAAGGAAATTTTCGGATTTTAAGGGATCATTAATACCCTTATTTTTAAAAAATCTGCATTTTTTAAATTAATTCTAATTAAATTTTAATGTTATTTTTAATAATAACCGACGTTATTCTGTCAGAATAACAAAAAGTCAACAATAAACTAGTAAATAAATTTGCGGTTTTATTCTGGCAGAATATTGTTTAATTCAAGATATTTTTATATTAAACATGCTTAAATAATTATACAACATATTATTAAGAATAACATTTACTAAAGAATACATATTTTATTCTTTACGAATCACTATTTACATTCATCCGTAAAGAAAAAAACTATAAACAAATATTACATTCATTCTAAAAAAATTATGACTAATAATGGTTTAAGGATTACATTTATTCTTAAAGATTAAAACAAAAAATTGTTAAAAAAAAAAAAAAAAAAAAAAAAAAAAAAAAAAAAACCCGCAAAATCTAACAAAAACACTAATACATTCCGAAAGAATAACAATTTATAAATTTTGACAGAATACATTCTGTTAGAATACAATATTGTTCTCCATATTTTCTTCATTTTCTACGTTAATGACAATCTTTTCAAAACCTAAATTCACAAAGAAAACATAATCAACTTTCAATATTAAAAATTTTAGTACATTGAATAGAATAAAACAAGAAATTCTGATAGAATGTGGTATACATTAAAATAGAATATAACTATAATTTCTACAAACCAACATTAACAATCATCCCTAAACTTGCAATTTATATTATTCTGAAAAAATGTAATGTTTCATTATTTAGGATGTCATTCTATAAGAATCGAGACCAATAACAAGAATGGAAACCAATTTTATTATGACAGAATTGGTTACGGTAATTCACTGCTTAAGTTGACAAGGAATTCAACATTCTATTCTGACAAAATTAGAATTCGATATTACATTCTAGAATGAAAACCAATTCTATTATAAACATGAATGGAAACCAATTCTATTATAAAATTAGAATTCGATATTCCATTCTAGAATCGAGACCAATAACAAGAATGGAAATCAATTCTATTATAAACACGATTTGAGCAAATAAACAGGTTGATTCAATGATAATGAGAAGATTATAGAGATAGATTGTGTACCTTGACACATATTTTCCAATCACTGTGTGGCCTCTTGAACTTCTTGACCCTTTTCTTGACGATCTTCTTATCAAGCTTCGAAATCGCCATTGCTTACTATAAACAAGAGATAAAGAAACTTGGGTCAATTTTTTTTCTTGTAGCTTTAAAGAAGCATCAATCAGCTTGAAATTCAGATAACAGAAGTAATAATACGAGAGCTCAAAAACATTAATCAAATCCACAACCGTATTAAGATCTAAAAGAAAATATTGTCATGTACTTCAACAAATTATCAAGCTCAAAATGCTATGGAATTATTCAATATGAACCAAATATACATACATATATCTCATTACAGTAACATATCTACAACATCGCGTCGCCGATTAAAACATCGATAACTAAAAGAAAATTGATTGCGTACACTGGGTTAAAACAATTAAAAGTTGTTGAAATTTAGATTCAATGAATCAACAGAGAACAAGTAATGAACGTATATCTTTTTCAGAAATGCTTCCAATTTGTTACAAGATCTACAAACAACAAGTAGAGATACACTATTTCGTTTACAGTTAGATGCAATAGGAGATAACGAAGGGTAAATGAGGAAAAGTGAACCTGATGGACTTCTTCAACAAATAGCCTGGAAAGAAAGATCCCGATCCCAATCCCAATGAAACGTGAACCTAGTCGCCAACCTCCTCCGCCTGCAACTGCCGGTGCTTCTCAGGGTTTGTGAGTGAAATTACGCGGCGATTGCTGCGACCGAGCTGCCTCCGATGACTGCCAGTGTTGTTCCGTCAAATTGTGTAGTGGTGAAAGAGACATTGTAGGAGAAAAGGGCGGAGGCGACGAAGGGGAAAGATGATCTACAAAATGTAATTAACATATAATCAATACTAAATCATCCCCTGTCTTCAAATCGAACCCCTTCCTCTTCAAATCGATGACAACAGACGGAAATGATGGCATGAAACGAAGGTGAAGAACTAGGTCAAATATATTTACTTTATTTCCATAATTGTAGGATTTCAATTAAATGATTTCTTTAATTAAAAGTACAAAAGGTCCAAAATACCCTTTATTGATTTATTTAATTATTTATTATTTCTTGAATTCTTATTGGTGCATTTAGGTACACAATATTTGTTGAAAACATTTGAACCTATCTCTCTCTCTCTCTCTCTCTCTCTCTATATATATATATATATATATATATATATATATATATATATATATATATATATATATATACTAGTTTATAACCCATGGAAACCACGGTTATAAAATTAATTAGACTTTTATAGTAAAAAATCAAAATTATTAATTATTTATTTTAAATAAATTACTAATTAAGAGATATTTTTATTAGTTATGTGAAATTATAATCGCTAATTCAAAAAAATATGTAAAATTAATTTTTATTACATGTGTCACCATTTTTTATTTGTGAATTAATGAAAACAATAATATAAAATTTAAAATTTAAAATAGAGAATAAATATATTGACAAATAGCATCACATTAATGAGGAGGTCTAATAAATTTTAAATGGAAAACTAATAGATTGACAAGTGGCAACACATTAATTAAGAGATCTAATATGGTGACATATGACAAAATAGCTACTCTTTTATTAGTATAGGGATATATATATATATATATATATATATATATATATATATATATATATATATATATGGTAGGCGAATGCCCGCGCGTTGCGTGGGATATAAAAAAATATTTTATATTCAAAATAACTAAATCATTGTTATTAGCAATTAAATAATAATTTCATAAAAAATATAAAAAATGATTTTTAGTATTGTTATTATGTTGAACTATATTATAAGATATAAGGTTGGAACTTGAAGTTGTTTTGCATATACAAAGTTATATGATTAAAATAGAGAAACAAATTAATTTTTAAAAATAAATAAATCGTTATTGTTATCTATTAAATAATAATTTCATATTAAATTAAAACGTTTATATTAAATATTATCATTATGTAGAAAATACGATAATAGTGACATCTTTTTATCTATCTTAAATTTTATCATTCTGTACAACATATGATAATAGAGACAACTTTTTATCTTAAATAGTAAAAAATATATCTTGTATCATAAATATTTTCATAATTATGTAGAACATATAATAATAGTGACATCTTTTATAAGGTTAAAACTTTAAATTGTATTACATACATGGTTGTAAAACTTGGCTAACACAACCAAATACTCGACATGTTACTTAAACTCGGCCTCCAATGGAAGATAGTCTGCATAACTCAGCCAGAAGACATTCGGATCCTTATTAAACTCGATCCAAATCTAAAAAATACGGTCCAAAATCATTTTTGAAATTCTGAAATTTAATTAGTCACTTGTCAACAAAGACAATCTCACCAAGGAATACACTCAACGTCCTACAAAGTTAGATGCAAGGAAGATCTCATGGCTTAGTCCCTTTGAAATATTCCACAACCTTTCCTATTTATAGAGGATAACATATTCTCTTGTGTACTTTCACGATCAATGTGTGATGAAGACATTTTAATTAAACTTATTTCTTTATTTGCCAATAATTTCATTTTGTTAAATAAAATATTAATTAATAAAAATAAAATGTTATCCAAACAATTTATTGTTCAATAGTTCCATTTTTCAGTAATCTCGTAAGTTGCTATAAAAAATTAAGTTTTTATTGAATAACTTTTTGTTAAATCCTAAAATCATAAATTTAGTTAGGTACTTAATATAGAAAGTTTGTTTATATGTATTTTCATGACTCAAAATGTCTTTATAAAATGAATTCATTTATAAAATATAATCGAGTATATATT